>NW_019417651.1:3251-22074 GCF_000390285.2 Anoplophora glabripennis | reverse complement strand
AAGAAATCATTGTGTGTAGTTGATTACAATGAGAAAATGGGTGCCGTGGATCGATCGGACATGATGATGAGTAGCATTGACAGCCTGCGTAAATCTATGAAATGGTATAAGAAATTGTTTGTGCACACCCTGGATATCTGTATACTGAATGCCCATGGTATGTTCTCTACAAAACATCCTATGAAATATCCACTTGCGAAGTTTCAAATGGACCTTATACGTCAACTTTTGGAAAGGTTTGTGTTTTTTTGATACCTATTGTACATAATTTGATAATGGTATTATATCTATTTCAGATACGGACAAGTGAATAAACCCACACCTATGTCTGCAACAACTTCAAGATTGACTGAAAGGCACTTTCCATCCCTTGTACCTGCGACTGAGAAGTCCAAAAATGCTTCAAGAAGGTGCACTGTCTGGTCCCAGACAAAACTACGACAAAAGAAGAGAAGCACTTCCAGATACATGTGCAAAGAATGTAACGTAGGCTTATGCGTGTTTCCATGTTTCCAAGAATTTCACACTAAAGTGATATTTTCAGTATTTTCAATCAATTAGTACTTAGTTTTGATGCAATATTAGTTTGAGTTGTTATTTTTGGGCATCGATATGCAATATCTGTTAATCTTCGTTGACTTCAATAAAGTTCTATTTCATTTTCGTCAAAAGATCATTTTATTTTGTGCTAAATACTAGGTGGCCGATATATATGACACCCGTCCATCCAGCATGCAAAAAACTGCCGTCCACACAGCAAAACAAGTGAAAATGCGGCCGTCCTGAAAGGGTTAAGGGTGTAATGTTCGTCGAAACTCAAAACTTGTAGAACGGACAACGAATCTTCGGAAAGAGATGCAGCTACTGTCAGTTCTGCCGATCGCTGAAATTTACGACCGCCTAGGACCGCCTCTTCTGCACTGTTAAATATTTAATTCCTAAACATTTTAGCCAGAAGTACGTACAACATACACTTATTTTCATATAGTTCCATAGAAAATTGTTTTATACGTAAATTATTGCAAGTTTTCATTTAATCCTGAAATGATAGGAATGGTTTTACGAACATTAAACTTAAGAACAACTGCGAATTTGTTACATATTTTATTATTATTATTTATACATTATTTTATTAAATTTAGAAAAAAATTTAACGGTAAACTGAAAAGTGAACGAATGCTCTAAGTTTACATTACATATTTTATAAATATTGCTATTTAACTAAAAAAGATAAGTATCAAAAAATATATGACATAAGGCATATTTTAAAGTTTGGTTTGGTTTGTTCAAAAAAGTAATGAGTATGTTTATGGTAACCGTATCCAAGGAAAAATAAATAATTAATAAAGAAGTGAAAAATAAAATACAACATTGTTTTAAAAATCTAAATAGTACCTATATATCTACTGTTATTTTTAAGAAGTCAAATAACATCATTTTCATTAGTTCGGTTATACTCTCTCATAATTGCAACCCGGCAATTTATCATGTTCTCCTAAAAAGTAGTGTTTATGGTATTAGAAGTTTGAATGTTTATTATTTAATATTTATACTTTACAGTACATCAATCTGAATGAACTGTCTTAATATTTGTTAGAATTGCAACCGTAGCACTTTTTTTATTTTCCTATGCTGGCTGGGTACAACAAAATGTTAGTTTTATTCAGATAGTGGTGGTATTCATATAGGAACTGTGTACTGAATTTTTAATGATCAGTGAGAGTAAAAATTTGTGAACTTGCCAAAATATTAAAATAATCCTACACCTTGTAGGAAATGAAAAAGTATCAAAAAGCTATGAGATAAATCTATATATGAAAAAGGTACCTATGTACTTATGTTAAAATAATAAATAGAAATTTTAAAACTAAAAAATGTGAACTTAAGTAAATAGCACAGTTTAATTCTGACATATATAAAAGCCTTATTCATATAAATGTATTTTGTAGAATATCTGACATGAGCAATGAATCTGTAAGCAATACATATACTAACAATATACCTTATGAAAATTTGTCTTTATGTTTTTTATATTTTTAATATTCATCATCACTTTGTTTTTTTCCGTTACTTAATTTTATTGTAAATACAATTTTTAAGGTTCGGATATTATTATTAATAATATAATTTTTTTAATTTACGGTTATAGTAAGGCTATTAGCGAATATTTCCATAATAACCAGAGAGCGGACAATTTGTGTCTTTAACCTTGAACATAGATATGTCATTCATAAACCTAGATACATTATCCATGACGCAGTGGCGTGTCGGATATGCATCGGAAATTTACGTGATAATTCACGAAAATTCCACGGTACATACATTTTTAGGCGTTATAAAATATTTAGAAAATCAGAAATTGTATACTACATATTTATTAAATAAAGTTCGGTTAAAAATAGTGTCGTTCTTTTAATTGGAAATTAGGAGTCAATGTAACGAATANATAGAAAAAATTTGCCCAAACCAAATTTTTAATTTTTCAACTACAATAAAGACATTGTTAGGAAAATGTACCATTAAACAAAAAGCTCATATACCTGTATTTTAGGAATTTAATTCAAATCAAAATTTAAAAGTATTATCTTATGATTTTCATAATTATTTCGATAGACTTATTGGCTATCATGATATGAAAAAATTCAACATGATTATGGATCTACCTAATAATAAACTGATAAGACAAAATTTTAATAATCTCTTTTATTTAAGAGGCCCTTATGACATAATAAGAAGAGTGACTCTTGCCCCTAGCGAATATTTAAAAAAAAGACAACTATTCCTGTAGAAGTAAATTTCGTTTTAATACCTTTTCAAAATTTAAATAGTTTAATAATTAGAGAAACGATAACGACTAGTGAAGACGGATATGCTCCAGTAGAACTTTTTAACCCGTCTAAAGAAACGAAAACTTTTATTTTAAGAAATCCATACCTTGTCAAAATATCGAAAATTTCGAGTTGTATAATTTCCAAATTTCTCCCAACACAGACAAATACCGGACTTAATAAGAACAAATCATTTATTTAAGGAAGAAAAACGACAATAAATTCCCCGGTGATTCCCTAACATTTTCTAACCAAGTTAAACATCAAATAAAAACAGTACGAAATTCCTGTCTACGGGAAATCATATAGGTACTCTGAAATACATAAACAAGAAGTCCAAAAACAAATTGATCAAATGTTACAGAATAATATTATTAGACCTTCCGATCCACCCTGATCCAGCCCCACATGTACCAGTACCCAAAAATTAGATACTTCTCGCAATAAAAAATGGCGACTTGTGGTAGATTATCGCAAGGTTAATGAAAAAACGGTTAATGATAGATACCCCATTCCAAATATTACCGACATTTTGGACAAGTTAGGTCGATCACAATATTTCATAACTTTATATTTAGTATATGGTTTTCACCAGATAAGAGATGGCCCCGAATCAATCCCAAAAACAGCCTTCAATACTAACAAAGGAGATTACGAATACCTTAGAATGCCCTTCGGACTGAAAAACGCACCCGCTACCTTCCAGAGAATCATGGACAATGTTCTCAAAGATCTACAAAACAAAATTTGCCTCGTCTATATGGACGATATTGTAATTTTTAGCACCTCCCTTCAGGAACACAAGTTCAGTTAGACAAATCGGAATTCTTAAAACGAGGAACCACCTTTTTAGGACATGTTATTACCCCTTCAGGAATAAAACTAAACCCGGATAAAATAAAATCAAGTCAGTTGAAGCGAGGGTGTCTGAAAATCAAATGAACCGTAAAAAGCGTCTCGGAGAGTATATCCAGACAATGAACCAATCGGCGCCTAGAGACGCGCGTACCGCAGTAAAACGTATAAAACCTCGCGTCGTTAATTCCGCAGTTGTTGTTAGCAGCTAGTCATTGAATCTCGTTGTGAGAGTCAGTAGACCCGCATCGCCGACTTCAGAAGAGTCTAACCACGTATAAACTTTTACGCAAACTAATTAACAGTGTCACACTAACGTCGCGAAGAGATCGTACACTAGTGCCGAAAGAAGTGTGTCGTATAACCAGAATCAGATACAAACAATTTAGTGTTCATAAACAGTCTTATTCGACGACAACAGTCACACAAAATTACAGCCACGCTCCAGCTACACAAGTGTTTTATCAACAATCGTTCGATTACGGAAAATTTATTTCGTTCATACACAGTGTTTCATTCCTAACATAAACATTCCTTCCTCCCATTCACCCAGGTAATAAAAAGTGCAGTGAAGTGAAACATACCTTTCTTGGATTATCATCACCAACTACAGGACAGCGCGGAAACCAGGAAAGCAGCCTACTAGCCAACGCAAAGTAAGTGAGCATCCTTCTTCTGTCCTCGAATCTCTTTAAAGTGGGTAACCACTCACTCGGTGTTTAAAAAAAGGAAATAAAATTGAACATTCACCAGAATTTTTAGAAGCAGTACATTTATGTAAAAACATTTTATCCAACGAACCTCTTTTAATGTTTCCGAGTGGCGTACGAGATGACCAAAATCAATAAACATACCAACATCGTAGCAAAAAAATAAATTGGCAGGGATAGATTGGCTCAAATCCTTTCGCAAGAGACATCAGGATCTGTTCTACGAAAGCCAGAACCATGCAGTTTGGCAAGGGCTACAGCCTTCAACATGATCAATGTTACGAAATTTTTTGACAATCTAGAAAAAATATGCAAAGAAATCCAGCTTATTCATATAGGACTAGAATGAAACTTGGATGAAACTTCCACAACAACAGTGCTACAGATGGAGGTAAACTTGTAACACCATTTGAGTTTAGAAAACCAATAAAAGCAAGACCAGCAATAATAAATGAAAGCCAAGAAAGCTTAATCGTAGTATTATTGCCACAGACACACCAGAAAAAATTAAATCGAAGCTGAAAAACTGGCAGCAAAAAACAAAAGACTCCAAAGGGACTACATGTTAGAAATGTACTGCAGGATTCGGAGTCAGAAGATGAAACTAAAATGGTGCTTCAAGATAACTACAACGATCAAAACTGGTGGGAATAGGAAGATAATGAGAATTGCAGGCCTTTAACAAATGATATGGTGATACAAAATGTCCTGGATAGGCAACTACAAAAGGGCGATTTTGTGAATGTGATATTTCCTGGTAAAAAACAAAGGTTTTTTTTGTACCAAAAATTCTAAATCCGAGAAACAGACTTCGAATATTACGTCAGCTTTTTGAGGTTAAGAAATAATTCGGTTGACTTATTTCACTTCTCAAATGTTCCCGACCTTTCATACGTCAAAGAATATGAAATAAAAATGATTTTACCCAAACCTGGTCTTTGTGGTACTATCATACGGCAGCAATCCTATTTCCAGTTTGCTGTCAATTTTTCTGAATTAAATATTTGTTAAAAATGTTTTTATCGTACAATGGTTGTGACTAAAATAATGAATATGCTGATTTTTGGTAGATCAGGTATGTTTCCATGACATCAGGCTCAAACAACTTTACAATGAAACATTAAAAATATCTCAAAATAAGTTAGACGCTCTTAGTGATTTGTGTAATAAACACCAAATTATTGTAAAATATTACTATTTCTACAAGTCTCTGAAAGAAAACTCAAGGGCGGAAGTCAAGTCCAACCAAAACATAATACAAATGTATGTGCTGAGCGACACTTTGAGCCAGAAAAGAACAGTTCTAATGACACGGATTTGGAGGTTATTGATGAAAAAGATACAGGAAACAACTCGGATGAAGATCCTGAGGACGTTGTTCCTCTTGTTAACTTGATAAATAATCGAAAATGGGAGCCCGTTAATGGAGACCGATTAACATTTGACGAGTTTCCGGACAATACAGGCGTGATCGATCAATCCTATCATTTTTTTCAACTATTTTATAAAAGAAGATATGATAAATCTGTTTGTTACAGAAATTAACGGGTTTCAAAATAAAATTCCTACAGTAATGAGTCGAAACACATAAAGAAAGACAAAGAGATCTGGGTGATCGTCTTTATAAAATATCTGACGTCCTAAATATGATCCAGTCCAATATTTCGGGAAGCATATGTTCTAGAAGATATCGTGTGTATTGATGAAAGTAACCATTCCATTTCGTGAAGGATATATTTCCGGCAATATATATCTAATAAGCGGCATAGATACGGCATATACAAGTGTCTACATACATCATAAACCATTTAAAATGAGTAATACAAATACTACAAGTAATAGTGAATTCGAACGATAAGAATCAAGTGAAAGTGTGCCATTAAAAAAGAAAAGGAAGATCTTAATGCGTACAGAGATAAAACAGGCAAGAGTAAAGGGACAAAAACATGTAAACATCAAAGGCATAGAAAAAGCTCAAGTTCGAATGGGTCCGGATTGCAAGTAGGTTACCAAAATGGAACTTTAAAATTTGTATAAAACATATTTTTGTTATTTTTAGTTGTTCCTGTATGAAATGTTATGCCAGAATTACAGATGAAGAAAAATCCCGAATTTTCGATCACTTCTATACTCTGGAAAGTTAAAACGAGCAAGACAGTTACTTGGCAGGTAAAATTAAATAATTTATGTAAACGTTTAAACTATTAACAAACTATATATATTTCAATTTAGGACTACTATCGTATCATATTCCAAAACAAAGGAGAAGTCGAAAAAACATTAAACGGAGAGAAGTTTTACTGACTGAACCAGAAGATGAAGGATCAAGCCAGGATAATGTGCTACAAACATGCAACCGCTTGACGTTTCTTTTATGGCACCTTTATCGGCATTCTACAGTCAAGAGTTTGAAACGTTTCTAAGGAACAATCCAAGTAGAGTCGCAACAATTTACCAAGTAGGCATTTTATTTGGAAAAGCCTTCTTAACGGCAGCAATACCCAATAATGCAATTCATGGTTTTGAGAAAACTGGCTTATTTCCCGTTAATCGCCACTGATCAGCCAGAAATGAATCAACTTCAATGGAAGAGGACTTACCAGAAAGAGAACCACCATTTCCAATCAGGCACCAAACACCACCTCCATCAACTTCATATTCGACCCACACACTGCCACAATCAAAATCAACTCGTCCTCTCGAGTCAGATGACCGCTTCTCCAGTGATGATGATAAACCTCTAGCCAATATTCTTCAAGATTGTGTTTCACCAGGAATTATTCGATCATACCTAAAAGCAGCATTAAGAAGGCCTGCGAAAACTGTAAACAGAGATAAAGCTACCATCTTTCAGTCTTCAGTCTTCAGTCAAAACAATGATATATTCGCCTCTGATAGTGATGAGGAGCCGTTTATTGATAGCGGGAGCGAATATCTACCAACAGAAAATGACATGGGCCATCAGGAAAGTGGCGAAAGTGAGGTAAATGAAATAAGCTTCGAAGACAGAGATGTGCCAGATGTTGACATTAACGACGATAATCTTGACGCCCACGTAACAGACTATACAGACCTAACTATTACATGGACAAAACACGACTTTGTGCCAAAAGTACATGCATTTGATGACAGTAATAGTGGAGTGACGAACGAACATCTGACTGAAGATTCACTGGAGATTGAATTTTTCTTAGATCTTAGATCACTGAAGATATTGTTCGGTATATGGTAGTAGAAAGTTACCGATATGCAATACAACAAAATGAGAAGAAGTGGAAACAATTATTAGACGGAGAATTTTTTACTTTCATTGCATTGACTATGCTAATGTCCAGAAATAAAAAATTGGAAATAAAAGAAAATTGGTCAGTAGATCCATTACTATACACCCCAGCTATATGGGAAGTATATGGGAAGAGACAGATACTTACAAATCCTCAGAAATCTTCATTTTGCAAATAATGAAGAGGCAGAAGCTAATAACCGTCTGCACAAGGTCCAGTATGTACTACAAGAAATCAAGCGAAGATTCAAATCATCAGTTCTATCCATTTCAAAATTTGGTGATTGATGAGAGCATGATACTGTTCAAGGTTAGACTCAGCTTCAAACAGTACATAAAGACCAAACGTCATCGTTTCGGCATAAAGCTGTATGTTCTATGTGATTGTGAGAGTGATATTGTGTTGGATTTCATTATGTATATTGGCAAAGACACCTACGTTGAACAAAAAAATATAACTGGCCTGGGAGCCTCGGGGAATATTGTGGCTATGCTTATGGAGCCGTATCTTAACAAAGGGCATTCGCTATACACTGACGACTTTTATAGTAGTCCAATACTGTCACACTATTTATTTGAAAGAATGACCAATTCGTGCGGGACCGTTAGGTCTAATAGGCTCCATATGCCCAAACTTGAAGGAAAACTCAAAAAAGGAGAAACTGCTTCGAGAAGCTCAGATATTTGTTTAGTGACTAAATGGAAAGGTAGAAGGGATGTCACGATGATCGCCACTATGCACGAAAACAAAATTGTATCTTTGGACAAGATCGACTGTGCAACAAACGAGAATGTTAAGAAATCATTGTGTGTAGTTGATTACAATGAGAAAATGGGTGCCGTGGATCGATCGGACATGATGATGAGTAGCATTGACAGCCTGCGTAAATCTATGAAATGGTATAAGAAATTGTTTGTGCACACCCTGGATATCTGTGTACTGAATGCCCATGGTATGTTCTCTACAAAACATCCTATGAAATATCCACTTGCGAAGTTTCAAATGGACCTTATACGTCAACTTTTGGAAAGGTTTGTGTTTTTTTGATACCTATTGTACATAATTTGATAATGGTATTATATCTATTTTAGATACGGACAAGTGAATAAACCCACACCTATGTCTGCTGCAACAACTTCAAGATTGTCTGAAAGGCACTTTCCATCCCTTGTACCTGCGACTGAGAAGTCCAAAAATGCTTCAAGAAGGTGCACTGTCTGGTCCCAGACAAAACTACGACAAAAGAAGAGAAGCACTTCCAGATACATGTGCAAAGAATGTAACGTAGGCTCATGCGTGTTTCCATGTTTCCAAGAATTTCACAGTGATAAAGTGATATTTTGAGTATTTTCAAACAATTAGTACTTAGTTTTGATGCAATATTAATTTGAGTTGTTATTTTTGGGCATCGATATGCAATATCTGTTAATCTTCGTTGACTTCAATAAAGTTCTATTTCATTTTCGTCAAAAAATCATTTTATTTTGTGCTAAATACTAGGTGGCCGATATATATGACAGCCGTCCATCCGGCATGCAAAAAAACTGCCGTCCACACAGCAAAACAAGTGAAATTGCGGCCGTCCTGAAAGGGTTAAGGGTGTAATGTTCGTCGAAACTCAAAACTTGTAGAACGGACAACAAATCTTCGGAAAAAGATGCAGCTACTGTCATTTCTGCGGATCGCTGAAATTTACGACCGCGTAGGACCGCCTCCTCTACACTGTTAAATATTTAATTCCTAAACATTTTAGCCAGAAGTACGTACAGCATACACTTATTTTCATACAGTTCCATAGAAAATTGTTTAATGGATACAATTTTTGTAACTAAATATGTTTTTCTTGTTTTATACGTAAAGTTTTAATTTAATCCTGAAATGATAGGAATGGTTTTACGAACATCAAACTTAAGAACAACTGCGAATTTGTTACATATTTTATTATTTTTATTTATACATTGTTTTATTAAATTTAGAAAAAAATTTAACTGCGAATTTGTTACATATTTTATTATTTTTATTTATACATTATTTTATTAAATTTAGAAAAAAATTTAACGGTAAACTGAAAAGTGAACGAATGCTCTAAGTTTACATTACATATTTTATAAATATTGCTATTTAACTAAAAAAGATAAGTATCAAAAAATATATGACATAAGGCATATTTTAAAGTTTGGTTTGGTTTGTTCAAAAAAGTAATGAGTATGTTTATGGTAACCGTATCCAAGGAAAAATAAATAATTAATAAGAAAGTGAAAAATAAAATACAACATTGTTTTAAAAATCTAAATAGTAATAGTACCTATATATCTACTGTTATTTTTAAGAAGTCAAATAACACCATTTTCATTAGTTCGGTTATACTCTCTCATAATTGCAACCCAGCAATTTCTCATGCTTTCCTAAAAAGTAGCGTTTATGGTATTAGAAGTTTGAATGTTTATTATTTAATATTTATACTTTACAGTACATCAATCTGAATGACCTGTCTTAATATTTGTTAGAATTGCAACCGTAGCACTTTTTTTATTTTCCTATGCTGGCTGGGTACAACAAAATGTTAGTTTTATTCAGATAGTGGTGGTATTCATATAGGAACTGTGTATTGAATTTTTAATGATCAGTGAGAGTAAAAATTTGTGAACATGCCAATATATCAAAATAATCCTACACCTTGTGGGAACAGAAAAAGTATCAAAAAGCTATGAGATAAATCTATATATGAAAAAGGTACCTATGTACTTATGTTAAAATAATAAATAGAAATTTTAAAACTAAAAAATGTGAACTTAAATAAATAGCAAGTTTAATTCTGACATATAAATCCTTATTCATATAAATGTATTTTGTAGAATATCTGACACGAGCAATTAATCTGTAAGCAATACATATACCAACAATATACCTTATGAAAATTTGTCTTTATATTTTTTATATTTTTAATATTCATCATCACTTTGTTTTTTTCAGTTACTTAATTTTATTGTAAATACAATTTTTAAGATTCTGATATTATTATTAATAATATAATTTTTTAATTTACGGTTATAGTAGGGCTATTAGCGAAGATCTCCATAATAAAAAATGAAGTGGAAATTTATTCCTATTTATTATTTGAGAGCGNACCAATAGGAATTCGATAAACGCAACCGATGTCGACGGATGGACTAGAGATGGGCGCGAGTGTCATTTCATTTCTTTAGAACTAAATTAACTTAATTATTTTCTCGTTATTTAACCTGTTCACATGATTTATGGATTTTAAATAAAGGGTACAAATCTTCGCGAGGATAATACGATATATTTGCTATACATAATAATTATATTTTGCATAGTTTATACACAATACATTTTTGAACGCGTACACATCTCTACCAAAATTTGACCTATTCTTCGGATTAAAGACACACATTGTCCGCTCTCTAATAATAACAAATGACGTGGAAATTTATTCCTATTTATTATTGGAGAACGGATTAATAAAATATCCAAATAGTTGCCCATTATTTTTTTATAAAATCCGAATGAATATCCTGCTCGTGAACATCAGTTTTTCTGTAATATTGTAAATGCAACTAAAAATTTCCAGATGCATTTAGTCGTTTGACCTTGAAAATTTTTAAATTTTTGCCTGCGGCGTTCTTGTTTCTTTCTTGCTCACTTAGTAAAAATTCACGGGCCTCACTTATTCACGAGCCGCCACTGATCTATTACTCCCCTCTTACTAGTAACATAAGGTACCTTGTAAAAATTACTACATATTTAGATCATTTAAATATTCCATACTTATTGTACGAATGATTTTTAAAGTGTAATTTTAACAAGGCTTTACTTATCCTCTCTGCCAGTTTCCTTCAGATATTTGGTAAAATATATCTTCTTAGCGGACAAAATTTGTTAACAGGTAAATATAAAAAATTAAGATTTGATACATTTATCTGTAACATCAAGCCTTGATTTACTAACCTACAACTTCCCCTTTTTCTAATAATTAATAAGATTACTATAATATATTTCCAAAAATGTTAATTAGTTGTGTAAAAGCTGTTTCATTCCAATATAAAGTCCCATTGAAGAGACTTAACAAGAAACCTTTGAATGATTTTTTACAGTGTAAGTTCTGTCAGGCTCCACCCATTTGAGAAAGTCGACGACAACAAATATAAATTCTTGCCCCTGGAAGTTAGGCAATTGTATGCAGAAATTTGGAAAAACATGTCTTCTTGGCGGACAAATTTTGTCAACATAAATGTAAAAAATTCTTTGAGACAATTTCCTGTTGCATAAAGACTTAATTTACTAGCCCACAGAGTTATTTTTTTATAATAGTGTATAATAACTCAGGGTAGCTCTAAATGTAGGCAATGTTATGACCAAAATTTTGGTTCGAGTAAAATTTTTTTTTGAAAAAGCGGCTCTGCTGTCTAGTACAATAGATATTCAATAATTGATTAAAACTTGTTTCATTCCAATACAAAATTCTGTTGAGAAAAACGTCCGCGAGTGGACGTCTGCAAACTGCTCCCGACATCGTGGGATTGTGAAACCACCGCGACCTCTGTTACCAGTTCCGTGTGGCAAAACCAAAGCACAAATGTAAAGGTTTGGTAAACGAGCAGGAGCGACAAAAAGTTTATAAACAATTTCGTAGTTTCAGCCATGTTGACGATCAGAGACAATTTTTGTGCAACCACATAGAACAGAAACCCAAGAATCGCAATACGATAAACCTACACCTGCATCAACTCTTTCACAGTTAATCGAGCGAAATGCAGTACTAAAAATGGAAGGCCCGTCACATTAGAGAAATACAGGCAAATATTCAAAGAATATAACTTAGGTTTTTTTAAACCTAAAAAAACCAATGTAAAAAGTGCCTAACTGAGGAAACATTAACTAATGAACAGAGAATAGAATAGGAATTAGAATTCAAAAAGCATTTGGAAAGGAAATAATGGAAATAAAGGCTGTACGAATTCTTAATCTGAAAGCCGCATGCGCAAAACTTTGGTAAAAATAAATATACCTTTCTTTAGTTTGAGTAGTTGAGAGTGATTGACTTTGGTGTACCAGGGTGTTACTTTTTTCTATGCTATATACGAGAAGAAAGAAACTTTAACAAATTTCGTAAGGAGCTTTGCTCATTCCTCTTACAAAACTGTTTTTACAGTTTGCAGGAATTTTACAATTATGACAATCGTTAAAAAAAACTTTGTTAAATTGTATTTCAATTTTTATTCTTCTGTATTCCTACTGATGCTTCATATCCTGTAAAGGCTGACATGAATAAATGCTTATTATTATTATTATTTTATTTATAATTATAAAATTCTATTTAAATAGGTACTACAGTTACATATAAAGTATAAAAAATTTATTTAATATTACATATCTCTTAAATATCTCCTTATTTTCCTTATTCGGGAGACCAAACGGTACGAGGAAATCTATTTACTGCGCCACCAGACTATGCGCTGGGGCACTGCGTTTCCCAAGACTTTCGAATGAGTAAAGGTATTGCCCTACAATCCGAGTTTGTATTTTATTATTATATTGAGTATACATATCATTTCTCGAGCCACACCATTGGGATTTCAATTATTTTAAGAAATGCAAGGTCAGTCAAATCAGGGCACAGTTGCCGAATTTGATGATAAATAATTTGCCGCAAGAGAAGATATTCATCAAAATAACTAATCAATAAGTTTGAAGCATACCTCGCTGTAAAAGTACCATTTTTAGTTATCTAAATTTTGACGATATTACGAAATTAAACCAGTCAAACTTCGTTTTAAGCAATAGTTGAATATTTATAACAATAGATACTGTAACATCTTATATTATGTCACAAAATTCCAGACACATTTCCACAGGTGTAATTTAATGTAGCAGCCATATGAACACCCAGTACATGTATTTTACTATGTTATGTACAGTTCTGAAAGTGTAGGTCTTTAGGAACTAGTTATAATCATACGAATTCACCGTACTTACTTATATTGTTTAAATAACAACAACCTTGAGAAGCATACTCTGTAAATATTTTAGCTAAGATACACCACCTGTATATTGTAAACACGTAGTTTGTTAAGGCATATTGGTATAAAAGCATTTATTTCCAACATTATAACCAACAACAATGTATGTACCTAATTTTAAGATTAACCTTAAAATGTTTGACATCACACTTGTTGCATAAAACACATAGTCTAAATAAGATATTTGGGAAATGAACCTATGAACACTGAACAAATAGATAGGATATTAAAGAACAATTGTGTTTATACAAAAGTAGGGATTTTTAATTGTATAAAGTTTTAACCAGTTTAGTGCGGAGTGAGAGCCAATCAGAAGATTGTATATTTTTTTGGAACTCCAGTTCTTAAAAACTAGAGGCAAGGCCCTGCTTGGCCATTTTCCATTCTGACTCTGGCTGGTGAAAAGTAAGCAGTTTCTAGTGATTTCGAGCTAAAGTAGCCATTTTGTGTAAAATCACGTTGAATCTACATCATCCTACATCGTGAAACGGTAATTATACCAATAATTAAATAGAAAAATTCAGATGTTCATAGATATGTACATAGTTTGTAAATAGATTTTAGTAGTGAGTAAGCACGTTTCCCCAAATATCTATTTTAGAACTAATTAGTTTTTTTTTTCTCCCACGTTGCGTTTTAGAAGCCAGCCAGCTAGTATCAAAGCTAGTAACAACCAAAGTAGTTTAAACAACTAGTTCAGACAGCTAGTTTAAATAGCTAGTGATAATCAAAGATGGTAGTACTAATTTCAATCAAGGCTAGTGCTAATTAACCGCTTTAAATGCCATAAGCCGAGGCAAATTGCCAAGTTGAGAACCTCTAACATTTTGTTTGAAAACCATAGCAACTAGAACGCAACTTAGGTGACCATGTGATCATGGCAACAAGTCAAGTGTGAGACAGACTGCATAACCCGAGAGGACTGTAGACACCTCCACCATCGTCACAGCCATCACGAACTCCGGGTGAGAGTGAATAAAAATTTGAGACACCGTAGTGTTCTGTTTTTTTTTTATAATTTATTCATAAATTGTTTCTGTACCCATATTTTGTTCCCATCCCATACCTGCTGGGGTGTCGGGGGAAAGGAGAAATAATTAATACTCTAATCAGTAGGTTGGCGTCCAAATTAACATCTTTAATACACATATTTCTCGTTTCTCCCCGAAACTAAAGACCGATTTGGCAAGAGTCGAGATATCGTAACACCAGAAAAAAAAACAAAAGCGGACTACGACCCAACTGCACTCCGCCCAATGAGCTGCCGTAAGCCCCTTCAGCTGTTCACAAAAAATATTAGAGCTGATGGTGTAACAATAACTGGTATTGATGAGACATTCAACCGTATTCTGTTCTTTTGTCATGCGCCGATATTTATGGTAGCAATATTAGCTGCGTTTGGTAATATACCTACTCCCAGATGCGATGAGATTTTAGTCACGTGATTACAGATTTAAGTGACAAATCCGGAATTAATGAACGGAACGGATTTATAAATTTAACCTTACTTTTTGTTTTTGTTTTTGACAACGTGAACTGTGATCATGGATATAAAAACGTGCATTTTGACTGTGGTTCAGGGGTATGAAATAATTTTTGAAGATGAGGCTGAAGGTAGTATAGGACAGGAAGGACATAATTAGGAAAAAAATGAAAATTTTGCCGAAGAAACTGTGCCAAATTTTTCCGACCGACAATTTAGAGCACTTCAGAATGTCTCCCGAGACATTTGGAAATTTATTAGGAAAACTGCACTCGATCGCAAATAACCATGTGGCTGTCGGCCATCCGGAAATAGCACTGGAAAAGCAGATATTGGTTACATTATGGTGCCTAGCAAATATTGAAAGTTTTCGGTAAGAATATTTGTGATATCGACATGAATGTAATAGTTAGTTCTTCCTGTTTAATTTTAGCTCTGTTGGTGATCGATTTGGCATCTCGAAAGCCACTTGCTGGTATAGCTTGTATAGACCCTGCCATAAAATTTTAGCTATTAACGGAGAATATAAAATAATTTCTTACTTACTTTTTGAAAAGTCTGATCTGTCTCATGATATAGAAGCTGGACTAGTTCAGTTTCCTAATGAAAGCCATCTTTTAGGAGATATGGCTTACAAATTGAAGGAAAACCTCATAATTGGATTTAATGATAATGGGTTATTAACAGACACCCAAAAAAATTTTAATTTCAAACTTTCCCAGACAAGGGTGGCTATTGAAAATTGTTTCTGCCTCTTAAAAGGCAGATTTAGATGGCTCAAGTATATGGAAACCGTAAGATTAGATCTTATTTGTATATTAATCATGTCTGCATGTATATTACATAATTTATGCATTTTAAATGGAGGCGAAGTAAATGATATTATCAACTTTGACCAAGAATTTCAAGAGGAAAGGCAGTTCAATAATGAAAATTATATAACGAGCGTTCAAATAAAAACGTGGTCAAGTTGGTTCTGAAAATTTGGACGTAGGGCGTAGCGTACAGCAAATTAACTTAAACGTCTTCTGTTAAAGCGCTGTATCGCCGCTTTGTTATTGAAACTGACAGCTGCTATACAGCTCGTTGAGAAATGAGGTTAAGTTGCAAAAAGNGTTCCCATCCCATACCTGCTGGGGTGTCGGGGGGAAAGGAGAAATAATTAATACTCTAATCAGTAGGTTGGCGTCCAAATTAACATCTTTAATACACATATTTCTCGTTTCTCCCCGAAACTAAAGACCGATTTGGCAAGAGTCGAGATATCGTAACACCAGAAAAAAAAACAAAAGCGGACTACGACCCAACTGCACTCCGCCCAATGAGCTGCCGTAAGCCCCTTCAGCTGTTCACAAAAAATATTAGAGCTGATGGTGTAACAATAACTGGTATTGATGAGACATTCAACCGTATTCTGTTCTTTTGTCATGCGCCGATATTTATGGTAGCAATATTAGCTGCGTTTGGTAATATACCTACTCCCAGATGCGATGAGATTTTAGTCACGTGATGACAGATTTAAGTGACAAATCCGGAATTAATGAACGGAACGGATTTATAAATTTAACCTTACTTTTTGTTTTTGTTTATGACAACGTGAACTGTGATCATGGATATAAAAACGTGCATTTTGACTGTGGTTCAGGGATATGAAATAATTTTTGAAGATGAGGATGAAGGTAGTATAGGACAGGAAGGACATAATTAGGAAAAAAATGAAAATTTTGCCGAAAAAACTGTGCCAAATTTTTCCGACCGACTATTTAAAGAGCACTTCAGAATGTCTCCCGAGACATTTGAAAATTTATTAGGAAAACTGCACTCGGTCGCAAATAACCATGTGGCCGTCGGCCATCCGGAAATAGCACTAGAAAAGCAGATATTGGTTACATTATGGTGCCTAGCAAATATTGAAAGTTTTCGGTAAGAATATTTGTGATATCGACATGAATGTAATAGTTAGTTCTTCCTGTTTAATTTTAGCTCTGTTGGTGATCGATTTGGCATCTCGAAAGCCACTTGCTGGTATAGCTTGTATAGAACCTGCCATAAAATTTTAGCTATTAACGGAGAATATAAAATAATTTCTTACTTACTTTTTGAAAAGTCTGATCTGTCTCATGATATAGAAGCTGAACTAGTTCAGTTTCCTAACGAAAGCCATCTTTTAGGAGATATGGCTTATAAATTGAAGGAATACCTCATGGTTGGGTTTTAAGATAATGGGTTATTAACAGACACCCAAAAAAATTTTAATTTCAAACTTTCCCAGACAAAGGTGGCTATTGAAAATTGTTTCTGCCTCTTAAAAGGCAGATTTAGATGGCTCAAGTATATGGAAACCGTAAGATTAGATCTTATTTGTTTATTAATCATGTCTGCATGTATATTACATAATTTATGCATTTTAAATGGAGGCGAAGCAGATGATATTATCAACTTTGACCAAGAATTTCAAGAGGAAAGGCAGTTCAATAATGAAAATTATATAGATAAAGTAGATTTCAATAATCGTAGGGCAATAGAAAAAAGAAACAGAATTATGAATAATTTAAGAGTAGACCATGTTTTTTAGTAAATACTGTGATGTTATTGTATAATAATATTTCGTATTGCCGTTCTCGAATTACAATAACTACTTGTAGTCGCAATTTTTCCAAGCTCGTGCCACACGTATTTTAAAGCAAATTCCTAGGTCCAGCCTAAATCTGAAAATAATTTTAAAAGTATTGTAAACGTTCAGGTTGTTTTCTTACGCGATTTCATTTTCTGGTATCACTTTCAAAATTTTTTTCAGATTGATCTTGGTTTTCGAAAAAATCATTTAAACAAATATCCTCTTCATTTTCTGATCTTAAATCTATATCACTTTTCCCCCTTAAATTTACACTGTCACTATCACTAAGTTCTGCATTTTCATTATCACTGGGCATTACATTTTTATTTTTAGAAATAGGGATATTATCATTTAATCTACTAAATGCTAAAATTTGGTTTAGATGCCGATGCCATGTAGTATTAAGTTCTGGAATGAAAATTATGTAAGTAGGAGGGCCTATTTTCTTTTTGATTTTGCCTCGTATCCAATTTGTTTTTAAACCTCTATAGTCTCTTACTAAAACATAATCACCAACTTGGAAAATTTTATGTCTTTTGCCTTGATAATATTTCTTTTGACTGTTTATACTGTTTAAAACTTTTTTTGGAGTATTAGTGATACTTTTTGATGAATTTTGTTGTGGAACTAATAGATCTAGTTTACTACATAATTTTCGACCGATCATTAATTCTGCGGGGGAAACACCTCTTGAACAATGAGTAGTACATATTACGATAATCCATTAAAAATCTATTTACCAATAAATCCAAATCTTCTGAATTATATCCAGAATTTACTGATTTTATTAAACTATTTTTAAGTTTTTACAAAATTTTCTGCAGCTCCGTTCGTAGCAGGATGATAAGGAGGACTGTGTTTCAATTCTACAGGGTGGTCCGAATTTTATGCAGGAAACTTCGAGGGTAGATAGATCTCTTTAAAATAATATGTGTTTGCCTTATAAACATAGGTCTGGAACGGCCCCGTTTTAGAGATACAGGGTGTTGAGGTTTAAAAAAAAAT
>NW_019417651.1:0-3135 GCF_000390285.2 Anoplophora glabripennis | reverse complement strand
CGTGAAATTAACAATACCCCGAGCATCTTAGAAAATGTCTTTAATTCTTTGAGGAACAGGTGTGAAAAGTGCTTGGAACAAGGAGGGGGACACTTTCAGCAGCTGCTTTAATTTATTGTTATAACAAGGAGGGGGACACTTTCCGCAGCTCCTTTAATTGTTTGTTATTGTTATCACGATTATTCTTTAAAATAAAGTTATATAGTCATTAACGTTATTGAAACTGACAGCTGCTATACAGCTCGTTGAGAAATGAGGTTAAGTTGGTCGCTATAAGCTACGCCCTACGTCCAATGTGTCAGAGCCAACTTCGACCACGTTTTTATTTGAACGCTCGTTAGTTTTCCAGGAGATATGTAATAGATTTGGTACGCCGTCAATAGATTTATTTGCCACACAATTAAATGCAAAGTGTTCTAGATACATCTCTTTGAAACCAGACCCCAAGTCCTTAACAGTAGACGCATTTACAGTGTCGTGGAAGGGGGAGCAATTTTATGCTTTCCCACCATTCAGCCTCATATCAAAATGCGTACAAAAAATAATTGCTGAACAAGCCGAAGGAATATTAGTAGTTCCCAGTTGGAGCACTCATCCGTGGTATTCGAGCTATAGAAAATTACTATTAACTGCACCATTAATCGCTCCTCCTGATAAAACACTTCTTTCTTCACCCTTCAGAGAACAACATCCTCTCTGGTGGAAACTTTCCCTGGTGGTCGGGTTTTTCTCGGGGAGGCTTTTCGACGGAGGGGAGTTCCTGAAATAGGACTTCAAGCCATCGAGGCCTCAATTAGTGCAAATACACTTAAACAATACACAATATACCTTAAAAAAATTTTCTGTACTGGTAAAGAACTTAATCCTTTCGAATATTCTTTAAACATGGTAATAACATTTTTAAGTAATGAATTTCACAGCAGGAGTGCTTATTCAACATTAAATTCTCAGTATGCAGCACTAGTGTTGATTTTTTCAATAAAAAATTCGGATAGATTTATTTTAAAAACGTTTTCTGAAGGGAATTTATAATAAGAAACCGCCAAAACCCAAGTATCGAACCACCTGGGATCCACATCCACTTTTATTGTACTTATCTACCTTATACCCGTTGACCGATAAATCTAGATTACACCTAACTATGAAACTAGTTACGTTATTGGCACTAGTTACTGGTCACAGAATGCAAACTTTGGCTTCCATACGTTTAAAGAATATTATTCATTTCCCAGACAGATTAGAAATTAAAATTTCCGATAAAATACAGACATCTTCTTCCAAAAATGTTCAACCACTTCTAGCACAGAATATATAGCTACGCTACAGAAGGCTCGNAATAAAAAATCAAATTTTTTTTGACAACTTCAACACCCTGTATCTCTAAAACGGTGCCGTTCCAGACCTATGTTTATAAGGCAAACACATATTATTTTAAAGAGATCTATCTGCCCTCGAAGTTTCCTGCATAAAATTCGGACCACCCTGTATACCATTTAAATTTAGAAAATTTTTAAATGTTGTTGAGGTTAAACCAGAGGCATTATCAGAAACCAAAACTTTCGGGAAATTATTGTGTAACATTTTTAAAATATTACTCTGTAAATTTTCAGGAACTACAACTCTATTGCCAAACATTAAACAATTTTCTACAATTGAAAACGAATATCTGTTATCGAAATAAGGCTTAAATATTTTATCTACCTTTTTTGGCCAACCTTTTTTACAAAAAATAAAACTTTCTTTAATATAGGATCTTGTAAACTCATACTAACTGGTATTCCTTTTTTAGAACCAAAAATTCCTTTTTTAGAACCAAAAATTGCAACGAGAGGTTTATGATCAGTAAACAAGGTAATATATGCATTTTGTAAATAATCTAGAATAAAGTTTAGTTTATTGGGCTCGCTCTGTAAGTTTCTGTCGAGTCCGCTATCGTTTTTGTATACAGTGTAGGAAAGCGCCGATGGTCTATCACAAGTTACGTGAGAGCGATAAAGTAAGACATAGAAATCCATGCGATAGAGAAGGATGGCTATAATGAAGGCGTATCATAAAAAAAATTAGAGTCTTGTCCAATAGACGATCTCTTATTTGGGAAATCTTTTACGGATCAATTAAAGACATCTAACGAAGCTGAACGGCTTGGTTCTACCATTAAGAAAAAACAGAAACCTTCTCACTTTTTTCTTTCTAAAATTCAGTCTATCAAAAAAATGACTGATGCACCTGAGACTTCGAGAGCCTCGACGTCTTTAAACTCCAGGAGCCTTCAACCCAGGTCTCGTATGAAAAAGGAGGAGGGGAGGCCGGGCACACGCGTAGCGTCCCATCGTTATTAGACCGTTTTCAGCTATCAAGTCCTTCAGAAGATAATGGACATATGTCCGCTCAGGTCAATACAGCATATGCTGGCCGCTTATCGAAATATATAAAGAATTGGTCGTATATTACTAACGATGCACAGTGGACCGTTTCACAAATCTAGCACGACAAAAATGAAATTCAAATTTCATTAAAATATACAACCTAATGTATTAGGTATATAACAGTTATGAAGAACCAATAAAGATTTATTGCCCCTCATTAGTCCCTTACGAGTAGCAGGTAAAGAATTTACCCTTGAAAGTGTGATGATCCGCAGTCAGAGACATTGTAGGGAGTGCAGTTGTATATGGCGTATTTAGTAGCCAAGTTTTTTCAGTGTTAAGTGTTTCAATGGATCCCGAGACTATAGGTATGTCTTCATTATTTACAATGTAAAATAATCTAAAAACATTTTCTACCGCTTGTGGTTTCGAGGCTTTAAATGCACTAACTATTTTTCATAAACTAAATTTCTATCGACTGAACTTATATGAAGGCCAAAAAGTGCCAGGCTCTTTTTAGCTTATTTTGTAGGACAATGTTCCTAGATTTTGAATATATAGGTATAAAAAATATAAAAACCGTTATAAAAGAATTTTCGAAGAAAATTTCTGAACGATGGGATAATTCTCGAAAACTGGAAGTTTTTCTAAATAAATATAAGGACTAGCTAGATGGTAGCGACATAGATTTTGTTGCGATTACCTACAACATACAGCCAGCAACCTCTGCTGGAATGTCAGCTGGGCGACCGATAAAAAAGTTTGAGGA
>NW_019417650.1:48532-54314 GCF_000390285.2 Anoplophora glabripennis | reverse complement strand
AAAATTTGTTTTTATTATATCATAAAAGAAACCATATAACACGGTTTTGGATAATTCCAATATGGAAAACCCGAGGTAAAGAGGTTTATTATAATAAACTTTTAACTTGCCCATATGTATGGCTACGAAATCCTCTGAAAAGATGTACATGATTTGAAGTTGGGTCGAGCGATTAATGTGTTCGCGCCGAATGATTTATGAACTTTTTCTATTGTCCACATTCTCCATTGCTTTCCCATATACGGCGTTATTCATAAGCTTGTAAAAATCCTTCTCTAATTTGTTTGATGTGCCATTTCTCATTGTGGTGTTAAGATCAATATAGACTTTCAGCCAAGAACTTTGATTAAATTTAATTATGCGATGTATTTGTGATAATATCAATCCGTTTTTCACCGCTTGTTTTAAACTCCTGAAGTGTATGATATAATTATATTTGTTATTTAAATTTGGAATTAATTTTGGAATTTTTGTTTTTGCACCGGGTGGAACCATATTCTCTGCCAAAAAGGGCAAATCCGCGTGTGAATCGTGTAATGCTTTAGGATATTCTATATCTACTTCTAACGCGTAACCGTAAGGTCCTTCGTCAGGGATATTCATAACGTTAAAATTCAAAATTTCTTCTTCCGTCAACCACGAAAATCCACCGGTTGGTAAACATTGCGACATACTGTGTCCATAGAGATTCGTAGCATCTAAATATGTAATAAAAGAAGAAGGTTCGTTTGGATTATAATTTGGAAGAAACGTATTATTTGCAACGTGTCTCCTCTCGGAACATTGACTTATTCCGCCGCGAATACCTTTTTTGAAAAACTGTATCATTGTAATATCAGTCAAAAGTTCCAACTCGATTTTTGTTAATCTCAGCATGGCATCCCAAGCAAGTCCGGGAGCTGTGTAATATTGCGCTGGATCTAATTTATATTTACTCAAGGAAATTTTTCGAAAGTTCTCAAATACATCACATAATATAAGCACGTCTGATTTTAAATATATGTCGGAATAGTCACCTAAATTCCTACAATTAAATATTTGCCATGTTTGGCGTGCTCTCTCGTACTCCGTGTCCGATATATGTGTCTCGTTTAATTTATCATAAAATTCTTCTTTGCTCGGTAATTTATCAACATTAAGTTTTTCTAAACCCGTCAAGAAACTGTATGGAAATACACCTTTTTGCCTAATTAAGTTGAAACGTTCGATATCTGGAAAATATTTGACGGTTTCTTCGAATTGATCATCATTTAAATTTGCAGCCAAATTTTCTAAAGACGTGGATAAAAACTTGAAACTGTCGATAAACCTCATCTTTAGAAAACTCTTCTTTATTTTACCGTTATTTCCAACATAATCGTGCATGTAAAGGTGTTTCGTAAATGAAATATATTTCTCTTTACTTTGGGCTATTACATCGATTTTGTCTTTACTCGAACACAATTCGCGCACGAAAAGGTGGGCATCGTACCCCGACATGTTATGCAATATAACTGGAATAAAATTTGATATTTTATAATTTAGATTACAAACCGAATGAGCGGCCCCTGGTCTCTTTTTGCCTGTTAAATGACAATGGTCTCTGACTTTAATATGAAAATTTTCGAATGGTTTTTCGCATATACTGCAAATGACGGCATTATCGAAATCTCTCTCCTCGTGTACAGACAAGGGATCCATTGGAACTATATTTTTTAAATATTTATTATAGATTTCCCTTAAATCTGCCTCTAAACGCTGTACGAATACTTTTGCCGCATTATCCCCCCTATAAAATACTAATTTTGAGAGTGAATCGTCGAAAGAACACTTTATCAAATATGCAAACGAAAATGGCTCATGGCTGAAAGTCTTACACGTATAAGATTTTTCAGGGTTGGGTTCGCAAGTATCTATAGGTTTCAGAATGGACTCAAAGTCGGCATACACCACAAAAGGCACTTTCAACTGTTTTTCGAAATTTTCAAATTTTAATATGTTTTCTGGAACACTTTTTCCGAACTTATTAACACGTAATTCCAAAGTAGGTGCGGTGGTGTAAATATGGTTGCAATCCCTCTTTTGATGTCGTAATAACAAACTCTCACAACCAAAGTAAGATAAACAACCATCACAGAAATACTTTTTATGCTCATTGCTAGAAATTTGACTAGAAACCAACCTCGAGAAATCCTTAATCCAACAATAATGGCTCATCATACATTCTTTCACACAATGATGATTTTTACAGCAATCCTTAGTAATAAGTAACAAATTCACATGATACCTCAATTTCTTTGATGAATATCGTAAAGGACCGACTATTTCATATTTTAACTTGTTCTTTTCGAAAGTACTTTCTAACCCGTACACGTTAACAGAGATATCGTTCATTGATTCGAATTTTGAAATGTCCTTCAATTTAACTGGAAAATCCATACCTACCAAATTTAAAACAGATGAAAAATGTGGGTACGATGACATCTCATGTATTGGACCTCTTGGTGGATATAAGGCTGAAGTTATTGCCCATGCAAAACAACACTCGTCTTGATTCTTTATATTTACTACCGCTTTCTTGTTTTCCACAAACTTCGGTAATTTAATATAGGAGGATCCGCAAAGAGGACTGTTTTTATTCACATTTACCTCCACATACGATATTTCCTCGATAGCCCAACCTGTAAAAGGAGAAAAACATATAAGTAAACAATATTATTTTTTTCATCTATCAAGGATTACTTACCAGAATCTTTCTCCTCAAATTCCGATGTTTGAGATGTCATTGTGTCTACAAATTCTTGGAAAATATCATCTAAGTCCACAGACTCGTCGAGTATCCTGTTGCAGCTATTAAATGATTTAACATCGGATGTTTCCCGAGTTTGTAATATATATTTGGCAAAAGTTTCCATATTTACTTTTATGGATTTATGAACCCTTATGATGTCTTCCAACAAACTTATTATTTTAGCCCTCACTCGAGCGAAAAATTCACTAAAGTCTGTAAGCCCCGTTTCGCTGTGCACCCGGTAGCTTATTATTCTGCACTTAAATGCACTATTTATTATTTGTATACCCTCAGATTTAGGAGTACAAGACATCGTTTTATGTTCCAATGTCCTACGATGCGCATGTAATTGGCTCCTGGGTATGTCCTTATTACAACATTTAATTGTTTGAATTGCGACAGGTGATTGAGCCTCATGATGTAATTTAGCCCGTTTTGCCTCAGGTTCACCTAAATGTATTGGTTTACATGACTCCCTTTCATGACGACGCAAGTTGTCACTGCGTGTAAAACTTCTACCACATACACTGCACAAATACATGTTTTATTATATACCACTCTCGCTCGAAACGTTATTCACAAATGAATTTCAGTCTATTCACTCCTTCCATTATATGGTGATTTGAGTGGGAATTGAGCATGCGCAGTTGATTCCGGCACCACATCAATGCAACGTTACACTAGAAGTAATTGTAGAGGTCACTCAAGGTGAACATCCAATTCATCAATACTTTTTAACTACATTGAGGTCACATTATGAAAACAATTCAAATAGGTGCTTTGTCTTCTGAACATAATATATAATGTACTGTAGAAGTTGCGTTTTTATAAATAATGAGCAATGCATTATCCACTAATAAATGTGATATCCTTCGGAGAAAATGCTGGTATATGGTAATATTGTGAGTCATACATACAGTTTAATTTTTTTGTAAATAATTAAAAGAATATAAAATTATACTATTTAATTTTTGTAAATACCAATATATATAGAGAACCATTTTTTTTTAAACAAAAAGGTGACCACATTTTACCATAGAACCACTATGGATATAGAATATTAATATTAAAAAATTCATAAATGAAAATTATTGTTTTATTTTGGAAATATAAAAATTGGACATAGAAAATAATACTTTGCGATAGAAATTGCGTAAATTACAATATAAATTTAAGTTAAGAAAAGCGCAAAATTTTTTTGGAGAACTGTTGGTCGGGGAAGCGAAAAGGGGCTTACGCCCGGCGATGGCAAAATGCGACCCCCTTTTCGCTTCCCCTTCCTCTCCCCCTCGCCCCTCACCCTTCCTTTCTTCCCCTCTTCCTCCCGTCACCCTTCCACATCGTCTCCACCTTTCCGTTTATTTCTTACTGAATATGCTACCGCGATATTCTGAAAAATTCTACCACTACACCAGGATTTGAACCCAAGACCTCCCGGCTTCCAGTCTGAAACGATAACCACAACGCTATTCACAAGCTGTTACTTAAATTATACTATACGTTGTTCACTTCCTTCCATTTTCACTCGAACGAGCTACGTCATGCGACTAGCTCCGCCCACGGATCGATCGAGACCTCGTCGTTCCACTCACCCACTGCTATCGGGGCTTAACTCTTGTTTCAATTATCGCTGGAAGGGCACCGAAAGCTAAACTGCATCTACTGTCAACATATATACATATTTTCTTTTCTCAATGCAATTATTATCCTTGTATGCTAGTAACAAACATTGTTTATCACATTATTTAACTCTCAAGTATTTTAATTTTTATGTAATTCGTTTTATTTCACTTTTGAAAATTAAACGAAATACATTACAGTAAAATTTTTTATTTCTTTTATTTTATAGCTATAATATAAAAAAGTCCCTGACCTGTAGTCAGCAAGTAACTTCAACAGACGTTAAATAATATTATATAAAACTATTTTGAATTTATGTATATATATAAAGTAAAAAAAAATAATATTACAATAATTAATTTTTTTTTCTCTCTTTTATTTAATATTACATAACATTAAAATGTAAATATTTCTATAAAAATACTATAATAATTTATGCTTAAAATTTACAAAACACTATTGCAATTTATACTTTAAATTTACAAATATATCTAATTATTCTCGTCCTCTATTACCATATCCCCCTCGCTATCACTGACATCATTGTCTGTGTAATCGGAATCTGTCACTTCTCGCAACCTGTTCAACCACTGCTGGAGATGATCTGCAATAAGACAAAAAAAATCTTTTTTTTATAAACTACACACATTACGCCACTATTTGCTTACCATCTAAAAAATCAAAACTTAAATTATCCGGAGTTATCGACTCAGACCTTTCCGGTGACGTTGTCGAATCCGGCAATTGGTTTTCAGCTTCGTCGCCACCTTCATCATCATCATCGTCATCATATATTGTCATAGTACTGTCGCTCCATGATGATGAAGGTCTAGCAGGAGATTCAAACGGGTAAGTAGTAGAGTCTGCTTTGGCAATTTCTACTATTAAAGCTTCTTTATTATTCATCTTCTTACACTTGTTTGAGCTAGACTAGCTAGCAATACACTGCCTCTTAAACTTTGGAAGCCATTATTTATATAGTTAAGGTTAAGGTTATTTGGAGGTTGAACTATGTATATGGACACTGAAAATGATTCTATATATTTAATTTAGTTTGAGGTAATAAGATTTTATCCAGTTATCAACATCAACGCAATTTCATAAACTAAATATAACATTTGTGGGCAAAATTTGTTACATCTGAATATTTACATTTTCTTTTCTGTTTAGCACCCTTTCACAAATATTAAATATATAATCCACTACTAGAAATAACTATAAAGGTGACCCTAGAATACAGTGTTTACTATTATTATATAACTACGCGAAGGTCATTTAAAGATCACCTACTTATGTGACCTTCACGGTCACCTCATACGTCACCACATATGTCATTTCAAGGGCGAAAGTGGAGGGGGGAGACTCACAAACGGTTAAAATACCCTACTAATA
>NW_019417650.1:0-48308 GCF_000390285.2 Anoplophora glabripennis | reverse complement strand
ATATTGTTACGCCTACAGCCCACTTGGTCGTAGACGCACGCTAGGGGGTAGTAGATGGTAGTTAAATGACGAGTTTATAATAAAACATTTATTACTAAATTTTGGAATTGGTTTGCCAAACAATTGAAACTACACTACCTACAATAAACTAGAACTACTACTTACATTATTAGCCCAACCCTTTTCATTTCGGGGGAGAGATGTCTTCTACTTCACTTCCAAAAATCGACTGTCCAAGACAGTTCAACGAGCGCGCCACCGCTTTTTCAAAACCGCCGTGTTTGCAGGATTACCATAGGTACCGCCGTGGCTGACCCAATTTGAGTTTACCGCCCGGTCGGCGGTCCGGTGATTTCGCAATCACCTAGTCGTCGAACTGTCTTTTTTGTTCAGTCATAAATTTTTAATATGAAATAATAATTAATTGAATAAATGCGCGAATGAAATAATTGAAATTTACTTTTAAAATAATTATTAATTTTCTTTGAATTGGACAATATTTGATACGATTATTTTTGATTTTGATATATGGGTAGATATAAAAATTAAAAAAGCACAAAAAGATGTGAGTTTTACAATAATAAAGTTAGAGCGGTAAAATTTATAGGGGACATAACTAAAACTCTAAGCTTTCCTGCCATACTTTCAAAATGACTTAATTTCACACAGGGTGGTAGAAATTTAATGCCGAATTTAGTCGACGTAACTCTTAACTTAACTTATTTTTTTTTAAAATGGGTGTTTCCTTCGTCTTTTTTATGCTGGTCTTCTTTATACCTATTGTTGTTGATTCAAAAGAAAAATACACAATATTTTTCAAAGAACATATATTACNAACGCAATTTCATAAACTAAATATAACATTTGTGGGCAAAATTTGTTACATCTGAATATTTACATTTTCTTTTCTGTTTAGCACCCTTTCACAAATATTAAATATATAATCCACTACTAGAAATAACTATAAAGGTGACCCTAGAATACAGTGTTTACTATTATTATATAACTACGCGAAGGTCATTTAAAGATCACCTACTTATGTGACCTTCACGGTCACCTCATACGTCACCACATATGTCATTTCAAGGGCGAAAGTGGAGGGGGGAGACTCACAAACGGTTAAAATACCCTACTATAGTCCCCTGAAACAAGCTCCTAAAAATTTAATTTTTTTTATATCTCAGATTTTTTGGGGTCACCGAACTTTAGTTGCATATTTAATTTTTAAAAAAATTAGTAGCCCCTTAGAAACTCCAGGGAATTTAAAAACTTTTTTGTCTCTTAAAATTTTTTCGAAAAAAGCAGCGTTTTTCGAAAGAATGGCTAAATGTGATTGGATGCATATCGAGGTTCATATGAAATTTTAAAGTGTTAATCGTAGGTGGTTGGCTTTCGCAATAAACAATCAATTTTATTCTGTGACAGTTGTCATTAACCATCATCGGGAGCTTATGGATACAGGATCAGTAGTTGTAAAAAAATCACAATTTAAACATTAACAATTAATAAGATAATGTGAATATCAAAATAAGGTACAATAAACTTGGAAATTAATAACAAAATTAATGGTACTTCATGATTAAATAATTTAATTAATTATTATAATTAAAAAACGCTGCTTTTTTCGAAAAAATTTTAAGAGACAAAAAAGTTTTTAAATTCCCTGGAGTTTCTAAGGGGCTACCAATTAAAAAAAAAAATTAAATATGCAACTAAAGTTCGGTGATCCCAAAAGCAAGGGGGCCCCCGAAAAAGTGTCTTGTGGGGCTTGCCAAAAAGCTTATTAGCATCGCATTCTACATGTCATAAAATCCCTGTGTACCAAATTTGGTGGTTCTTGTGCGGTAGAGCACTACGATATAAAAAAAATTTAATTTTTAGGGGCTTGTTTCAGGGGGCTATATCTCCGAAAGGGGGCCGCACTTATCAAAAATAAAAAATACTGGTCCCTTAAATTTCTCTTTTAAATTTCTGACCAAATTTTGTTGCATTTATTTCGGGACACCCTGTATAGTATTTCCGAAGTCAGTAGAACATGTATAAACATGACTAGCAATAAAATTTAATGAATTTCATAGGCGTCCCTAAAAAAGTTTTCTGGTAAAGGTAGAAAATTATAATTTGTATATAATGTGTAGAATATTTCTATTATATGTTCATTTGGTCAACAACATATTATTTTAATTACTTATGTCCTCAATTTTCTTTATATAAATTATAAATTGTTCCCTGAATTACTCTCTCGTCATGTCGTCGATATTTTTAAATTTTTTGTTTTTTCGCTTCCTCTTTACGCAATGATCTATAACACCTTGTTTAATACACCGAAAAATTGTGGTTACTGAAACTTTAGTCAATATGAGAATTTTATTTATAATTTCATTATCTTGTTTTTCATTTTCTTCCTTTTTGTAAACAATCGTAAACATTTAAAATCAGACGTTGAAATTGAACATGTAAATATTTATTTTTAAATTCTAAATCTGTTTCATCAACAATCGCTTCTGCTAATTCAATATTGTCTGGCGGTATTAGTAAACAAAATATTCCTCTTATTTCTCCCTTTCGCAATCGTAATATGAATGAGTAATAGAAGGTGCCTATAATAAATTAAAATTACCTGATTCACACTAAATTCCGCATTGCACTGCACTGCTAGGTAATTTGTCAACAACTGAAATGTATGGCTTGTCGCCCTGTCCGACTGTATTTGTTTGTCATTTGCTCGCGCGCACATTCTTCAACTGGGCGACCAGACCTGTATATGGGTATGGCTAAATAAATATGGGAACAAGTTTTTCAAATATTTCAATGCCGAGTTGCTAGACATATTGCTATCTTTGTAACCCTAAAATTACCTATTTTTGTTATCATTTCGGCCATAATGGTAGTAATAGTTTCAAGATAATTAAAAACAGGATACATATGAAGCTGAAAATTTTTGTTTTCTAGCGCCATTTAAAAAATAATTAAAGATATTTTAGAGAAATACATATAAACTTAAAATATTCATTAATACCTAAAAATATTGTGGAATTTTAAGTTTAATTTTACCAGATATCAAAAATATCACCAAAATTTTTATTCAACATAACCTCATTCTATATAAATTTGAAAAAATAAGTAATGTACGAATTAGGTTACTTTTAAGTACTTAGAAGTTTATGAAACATTCAGTTCAAAGAATTTACCATAATTGTTATTACATTGGCAGATCATAATGTTGATTATTTATCACTTTTCTTATACAGGTATGTGTGAGGATAGAACTGATAAAAATGATATATGTACCACACACAATTAACCTCATAAAAATTTTCATGTTACAACTTCTTTACGGAGCTTAAATTCCCGAGCTAGTTGTTTTTCCTTTACATTCACGGAATTTCATTTTTTTATATACATCGCACTCCTTGACATGCAACAGCTGTCAAGTGCATTCCGCATGCAAGGCCATAATTATTTTTAAATTATTATTAACATAATTTAATGTTGTTTCATTCTGTTGGCCGACTTGGGCCCCTGACAGCAAATTGTAAAGGATTTTTAACACGAAGGCCGCCAGCCGGGCTAACTCTGTTATTAAGCTTACATAACTGAAGATATTGGTCACGTGATTGAGATATATTATTTTTGCAATGCAAAATCAAATTCTATGAATTATTCTCGAATTATTTATCGATTTGTTTTTGTTTTTAATTAATGCCAAAAATTTAAATATTTAACATATATTCTTGTGGGAAATGCTATGATACAACCCCTTACAATCGAATTACACGTGAAAAATGCAAATGGTAAGACGAAAAAAATATACACGTTTACCTCAATCATTACAATTAATAGATGAGAGAAAGAAATAAAGTAGGTTACCGCAGATTTCGCAGAGAAATAAATTATTATCAAACATTAAAGTTCTGACTTATCGTCCGCCAAGTAATAAATGTAAAGAAATAACGGCAACAGCGCAAAAGAATAGGAATAAGAATAAGTGGCGGGAAATTTAAATAAACGTTTCGATACAGTCATTAGAAATGGATTACATTCAGCTTGAGTTTATTTTTGTAAATCAATNTACAGTGTTTACTATTATTATATAACTACGCGAAGGTCATTTAAAGATCACCTACTTATGTGACCTTCACGGTCACCTCATACGTCACCACATATGTCATTTCAAGGGCGAAAGTGGAGGGGGGAGACTCACAAACGGTTAAAATACCCTACTTACATTTCATTTAGAAACTTTTTTGACTCTTCTCATTTTTCCGTATACTTAATGGTTTACGAGCTAAAAATAAAATTATTCTTCCTTGCCGATTAGGTACACATAATTAGTATAATGTTACCAAAAACGATCATCATTTTTGACATGCTTTTTGCAAAAATTATTTTTTATCAGTAGGAAAAGTTAAGCTAATATGAACTAAAAATTTAATAAAAAAGCTAATTTTTCGGCCATTTTGAAATTTGAATATTTTCTCAGGGGGACTCAAATCGAAAAAATGTATTGAAAGTACCCCCTAAAGTTACTTTTTAAACATCTCCTTAAAATATATGCACACCATTATGAAACACCCTGTACATATAGGTAATTACTTCGAGAGAACTGGGTTGTATGTACGTTGAAATTTATTCTGAGTAATTGATGAAAAGTGATGCGTCGCGTGTAAAAGTATAGATGAAACAACAGAAACAACATTACTACTAGATTGATTACAACACATTAACATTTTATTTGCAGAAATAGTTACATAAAAAGGTTGGATGCGTATTGGCAAAGCGTGGGTTTCGACGTTCATAGAGTGAGTTGTGCACTATCACATTTTTATACAGGGTGTCCTGAAATTAATGGGACACAGAGCACGGGTAGATTTCTTACATCAACATAATGCCTTGTGGTAAACTTACCTTAGTCCATTTGTGGATAATAAAAAAGTTAAAATTTTGAATTCAAAAGTCTTAAATATTTTAGAAGGCTTTCAAAGAATTACTTTGAAAATTTGGATTCGGGGATTTTCTAAGTCCAGGAAAACGAATCTGGACTTAACTGTGCTGTAGTCGCTAGATGTCGCTACAAAATGTACTCTAGGTTGATAAAAATTTGTCATAAACTTTTGCTTAGTATGTTTACTAAAGTTTTATTAGAAAATTATTATTCTCTTATCTATTTTACAAAAATAAGATATACTTGTTTTATGTCGATAAAAAGCGTTTTCGATTTATTTAATGTTTTTCCATTGAATGCAATTTAATTTTCAAGATACTAAAAGTTTTTACAGTTACTCAAAACTACGATCGTAAGATTTTGTTGTTTGGAAACAAATCGTACTATTGACAATTAATTTATTGACAAGTAACTTATGTGAAACTTCGTTTTCCTGAACCCAGAAAACCTCCGAATCCAAATATTTTCCAAGTAATTCTTTGAAAACTTTTTTAATTATTCACAAATGGATTAAGGTAAGTTTAACTATATGGCACTATTTTGATGTAAGGAATCTCTGTGTCCCATTAATTTCGGTACACCCTATTTATATTTTAATCTATTTAACAGGTAGCAGGGAGCAGGTAATATCATTGGTCTTATAAGCTACGATATCGTAATATCATTGATTTTATGCGTTATGCTTTCAGATAAGCGCTGACACTTACCCACAAATTTTGATGTTTATAGGCTGTAAGGATTCAGCGGGAACAACAATTAGACGCACCCTCTTGTCCTGTATATCTAATGGTAATATATCAAGCAGGGTTGTTATCAAGTATTATTAAATTGTACCAACTGTCAGACAAAAAATATTCCAGAAATGTGTTCTAAAAAAATGTATACCTTGCTTTTTTAGGATAGTATGTACTCGTATGTTCCATTCATTCAGTTCATAAAAAATTCACGTACCTACTATCGTATTCCAAATCCCGAGCGGATTTCAAATTTTCGCTCAACTTTTCAATGGAAATTACATTTTTCAATGTTTCTAAAAGTTTCGCCGAAGTTCCTAAGAAGCTCCCAACCACCTCCACATACTGAAACTGCAGCAGAAGACACCGTCGCAGGACGATACTGTCGGCAGAGCAGCCGCTGACAACAGGATACCATTCAAGAAAACTTTGGTGGTTCTGGTTAAGAGTACGTCTATAATAAACCACTTGAAGAACAAAAAACACTCGATAAACAGGCTGACACAGCAGCAAGAAAAACAAAACAAATTCTTGGTTGAACTAGAAAATGCCAAGAACAAAAATGCGTATAAGGCTGTTCTTTCATTAGGAATAACATGGCTAATGTTAAATTTTTACTTTATTTAAATTTAAGAAAATTCTTTTATATCGTTTTTTTGTAAGTTTTAAGTACATTAGTGTATCTATTTTACGAAACACGTGTTGATTATACTTAAATACTTCTAAATCCTTGTAAAAATAAGTTAATTTTAAATTATTCATTTCTATAATATCTATGCCAATAGTAAACAAGGGTCAGATTCGATCTGTACAATTTCAACTATGGCAATTTGTTGCAGGTTGCCTAAATATGTGACGTCACACTAAGAGAGTCTATTAGCTCAGATAGGTTAGGTTAGGTTTTTCCATTAAGTAAAACGTACGAAAAAAGACGTAAAAATGATAATAAATAATGTGATAAAAAAACTCAATTTAACATACCTATAGGCAGGTGTTATTTATTTTCCAAATTTTATGTATAGTTATTTAAGAATAAAAGATTTTTCTATTTCTATACTAAAGTAATAATAATATTCTCAAAGAATGAGTTACTATAATAATTGTAAAAAAATAAATTTAATGTCATTGTAACTTTTTACACTCCATTCCAAAACAGACATCTGTCTCCGGCAGTGTGGTCAGCTGAACGCAACTGAAGCTGAAAAACTAAGCTTAAGCCGATGTGATTCTACAAATAATGTTCTAGTTTTTATGTGCAGCACATGGCAATATTTCTATTTAATCCAGATTAAGCATTGAGGGTGATTAAACTACTACATTGCATATGATTCTAAGTATCCCACTGAATTGGGGTCTGTATCCAACACTGAAGCTTTCATCAAAAAAAAAATATGTGATGTAATGAAAGAGATAAATCAAAATATAAACACAGACTAAAATTTTCGGAATAAAAAATGTTTATTTATAAGCGTCAGCTCAGTTTAACTTATTCTTAGTGTATCTTTTTGTCTAATTTTTTAATTTAAAATGTGTTTTTTGCCTGACTGTGACATGTGACATTTCTGAATTTCAGAGTTACATCAGTCAATGATCAAAATATTAAAATAGCTATTTTTTATTGGCTACATGACCAAGTAGATATCACTTTATGAAGTAGGAGAATATTGACAACCATAGATAAAATATAAACTGAAATTTTATTTTAAAATCCAGAGAAATTGCACTACAGCTCTGTGGGTTTTCGAGAGATTAGGACGGGTATATGTAGACTGAATTTCCTCTCCACGATATTGCAGCAAGATATTATCAGTCTCATACAATGAATAAGCTCCGTCTGTTGTACAACCCAACGCCACAAAATTTCTGAATAAGAAGGCTAACATCAAATGTAGTTCTGAAAATCTTCGAAAATTTTTTTCTAACTGGTTAATATGTTTCAATCATTTTCGTATCAATGGTATTTTTCTATTACACAGGTTGTAACTTTAAGTGAAGGTTAGTTTTTCAGGGGTAATAGCACGAGCTCCCCTGAATATGAATCTGAAATTCCGCCCCACTGCGCGGAGTAAATCGGAGTACCCAGAATTTGCGTCTTTGTGCACCATCAACGTTGCCAGTTGTTTTAAATCAACCTACATTGTGGAAAATAGCAATGAAAAATAATTTGGTAAAATCAGATTGATTTTGTGTCTTAGCGACGTGTCATTTTAAAGTCACCATAGCAAAGACGATATGAGATAGACTATAGGTACCGAATAAGGAAATGTTTGTCAGATTGGTTCAACATTGTAGCACATCCACCTTGTAATATTTGTATATTTGTATATTTACACTGTAAAAAAAATATGTATTGGCAACTAACAGTGCACGTGGTTAGTAGAGGGAGATAGATGACGAAACGAAGGGAGTCAGTGATTGCCTGGCTGTTGGAGACAGTGCATCTAACTGTGAGTTTGAAAGTGTTTTATCGCTGGAAGCTATCAACAGGTTACTATCCTGTAGAGAGGTCTGTGTAATTAGCGGCCGTTATTCTAGGGGGAGGAAAGCTAGGCTTACGACTAAGGTGGTATATTTCATGTCTGTGAGAACTGAGAGACTTATAATATAGAGTCAGCCATTTTAATACTTATCCATTGTCTACGGTTAGAATTTATGTTAAAGATATAAACAGAAATAACAACAATAACAATTTCCTTTAAATGTGATATTTGACAACAATGCACAGCCCAGTTTCCAATTATGCATGCGCTGCGACTAAAGCGCGTTTGTTGTATGAGATTACCCTAGTTTGTCCAGAGGTAGGATATGAAAATTACTAAACGACGGAATTTGAAAAGGTCAAAGGTTGTCTCTGTATAAATATAACCCCAACCCAAAAGTATACCTTGTATAAAAAGTTGAAGTATCATTTTTGTATAAACTTCATAATTGGTTGTAATTAGGATTTCGCTGCTATAACTACTGTTGTACCCGAAATAAAATAAAATTGGGCGCCAAATACCTAATATTTTTCTGGGATGCAAGTAACTAACCGAAAATATTTTAAAATTCTAGGGTAAAGACATTTTACAAATAAAAATGCAAGAAGTAAAACCTTAATTGTCCCATCATTCATAATTACTTCAGGCAGCAACAAAGTAGTCGCTGCCATTATTTCCCCATCATGCTTTTAGAAAAAAATCATTGTCTTCTCTTTCCCTATATAATTATTCTCTATCCTCTACGTGACCCAATTTATATGCCATTGAGCGTGTACGTTGTGAGATTAAATTAAAATTAATATTTATAGAACACTGAATTGCTTTTACACAAAGCTCGAAGCAAAGCAAACACGTACTGGATATGTGAGAATCGATTGATTTATGAGCTACAGTAACAATGCATAGGATGTCCCAGTATTAATAGGACGAGCAGCTGTGAACTTGAAACACCACCACCCTGTATTTGTCTTATGTATTATTCACTTTTGGATTAAAGTAAGATCAAATTGTAGTATTTGGATGTCCTAAATTCATATAAGTCCCTAGTCTCATCAGTTCTAGAACACCCTGTAGATTTTAATTTAAAATCCTTTTGAATAGGTATTGTAAAACTAAAACTGCGTGAAGACTTTTGAGTAAGCAACAGATTCAGTCCTACAGGGCGTTCCTTAAGTTGCAATTTTCCTTTTAATGTCACTAAATAAAGGGTGTCGCAAAAGTAAAGCAGGATTTGAATTATGCACCATTTTCATTCCGAAGAGTTGGCAGCATTGTGCAGGGTCACCTGTTGTAGTAAACACATTGAGGTTAGATAAAATGGAACGTTATTCGACGGATGAGCGAGTGAAGATTGTCAAAATTCATTATAAGTACGGACAGTGTGTAGCTGAGAAGGTGCGTAAACTTTCGGTAGAAGGAACGCTCCGAAACAACTGTGAAAACATTAGTTGCAAAATTTGAACAAACTGGTCGTTCAGTCGGAATATTGCTACGGTAAGTAATAGAGTGGCGGAAATTCCCGTAACCTCAGTGCGTCGTCGGCCACTGCAATTAAACATTTCAAAAAGTACAATGCAACGTATTTTAACAAAGGTCTCTGCATCTGCATCCATTCAAAATTCAGCCAGTTGAAACCAGACGACCATTTAATGCGCCGGACATTTTTTTGCCAAGAAAATCATCTTTAGCGACGAGGCGCATTTCCATCTTAGTGGATATGCGAACAAGTAAAATTGTCGAATTTGAGGCAGACACAATTCTCGGGTCATTATATCAGTCTAGTACGAGGTGCCACATAACAAAGAAACGAATTCATAGTAATAATTAAAAGGTTCAGTATCAAGCTAGGTGTCATTTAATTTTAGTTTACTTTGTTTTTTAATATCTTCTTTACTGTGGCTGCAATTTATACTTTTGCTGAATAAATTGATATGTTAGTAGTTTTGGGTTATTATGAAGGAAATTGTGCTAGCGTTCGAACATATGCTGAAAGATTTCCTAATCGAAGAATTCCAAATCACAAAACATTTGCTAATGTGGAGAGAGATGCCTTCGGGAAACAGGAGGTTTTTTTACCTGTAACATTAAATCGTGGATAATGTACGGTTAGAACTATTCAGCTGGAGGAACAAATTTTGGAAAAGGTCGAAGAAATTCCGCAAGTACAAGCCGTTTAGCGACAGAGGTTGGCTTTCAAAAAGTTCCGTTAATAGAATATTAAAAGGCCAGTTATTACAACCATTATACTTTCAATTAGTTCAAGAACTTTTACCTATCAATAGATCCTCCGTCACGTCTTGCTTTCAGTCAAAGTATTCAATAACTCAGAAATAGAGACGATAATATATATTCAAAAGAAAACCCTGTTTACAGACGAAACCGCTTTTTCTAGAAGGGATATTGTTAATTTATATAATGAATATGCTTATTGTGATGAAAGTCCACATGGAACCAGTAAAAGACGGTTCCAATATGAATTTAAGGTTAATGTTTGGACTGGTATATTGGTAGTATTTCAATTGGTCCTGTTATATTACCTGCTACATTGAACGCAGAAAATTATTTTGAATTTCTCCAAACGAAATTACCTTATCTATCTGAAGAGATACCGATAACACTACTAAAGAATACCCCATTTTGGATTATTATCGATAAGGCAATACTTAGACGAGCGCTATCCTAACAGGTGGATAGGTACAGAAAATAATGCCCCTTTAAAATGGCCACCTCGATCCCCGGACCTAAACCCATGTAATTATTTCCTTTGGGAAGCATTGGGGACCACAGTTATAGCTTTTCGGTAAATACAGAAAACGAATTATGGGAAATAATACAAAATTAAATTAATGTTATGAGCGGTAACGCACAATTATTGGATAAAATTCATTTTAATTTCCTAGGAAGAATTAATACTTTCTTATATTATTAATTAATATTGTTTATTTAAAATACTAGTGTTGATTTTTTATTTTATTGATTGATAATACTAAGACTAAAAATGTGTTGTTAATTATGTTTTTTTGATGTAAAGTTTTTTCATTATTATTCCCTGTTTTGAGGCTGTAGTTATAAATTATTTTTTAGTAATCGGAATTTTTGTCTATATTTAATATATAAAAGATGCCAATTTTACTAGAAATCCATAATCCAAATTTTTGTAAGAGGCAAACTTTTAAAATAGTGCTTATTTTTTAAAATATAAATTCTGGCGTCACTGACGTACACACAAAAAAGTTACTGGATAGCCAATGGCGCTTAGGTAGAACATCCTGTATATGTATAATCACCAAATTCTATATTTACATTGGCCTTATGTAATAAAATATGTGTACTAAATTTGAAGTTTCTAAGAAAAATAGTTTTCAAATTATTTGAAAAAGAACTGGGTTATCTCTTCTATATTTAGAAGGCTACATCTCAGTAGGCGTGCAGTTTTGTAAATAAGTAAGTTAGGCTAAATAGTATTATTTTCATCCAAGGAAGCTGTGGTTAAGCGTTGTCCATCCTTTTCAGGGACACGCTTGGGATAATATCAACATTTCATAGTGATGACAACTGAAATGACTTCTGGTTTTATGAAACATCGTGCGTAACTTCCCAATAAACCGAGAAAATATGTTGACACGATTGGTTTGTTATGAAATTAATTATTTAATCTTTTGTTGGATTTTCAGTTTTTATTAAATTAATCTAAACGTCCTTTTGAAAACTGTGACTGTATTAGACCACTGATCTTGCGTAGTTCGAAAACTAAACGGGGTTAAGTAAGAACGTATTTGAAACACGATTATTAATAAGTTTTCGAAAACCCCTAATAATTATACTATTTTTCACAGTGATGTACAAGTGTTCGAATTATTTCAGATGGCGTGTCCATTATCTTTAAGAATTAAAAAAAAATTACTTGAATATTGTACTAACTTTGATGAATTCAACATCTTATTAAAAGAGCACTCCAACTTTAAAAACACGTTATATATTTCATGAATTACCTTCACACTTCCATTATCCTAAAAATGTATTTACTACTCTGCTTCCATAGTAGTTGAGAAACATTGCTTATCCATCACTACAGTCCTATACAGTAAATATTTGTTTAATCCACATTACTGCATATTGATGGTGTTATAAACATACTAACATAACTATTCGATTAGGGAACATTATGCTCGAACTGTAGTGGTTGATAACGAGCTCCGCCTTAACATGAAAATTTTAGGAATATGTACTCATATTTCCAACATCAGCAATTAAATAATAATGAATAAAACCAAGAAATAATAAATTTCCTTATTACAATCTTAAGTTTGAGTATCACAACGAGATATTTTCAATTGCATTTTTGGAGAAAACTGTGGACATTTAATTTCCAATATAAAAAGTTATATGGCATACTACCTTTGTCAGCTTTGGTATTATTAAAGATACTTCTGGCGATTTTAATTATGATGTGATAGTGTTGTGTGAAACTTGGCTATGTGAAGGTGTCCATAACAGCGAGCTATTTGACCAACGTTACATAGTCTTCAGAGAAGATAGAGATGTGATGACGACAGGAAAGAAGAGAGGTGGCGGACTTCTAATTGCAGTTAGTAATAAGTATGTATGTAATAAGATTGATATAACTAGTGGTGATTCTTCTGTTGAAATACTCTGCACTCAGATAAAACTAAATAATAAAAAAATTGTATATATTTGCTGTATATATAGTTCCAGGTTCCTCATTTTGTGTATATGAGAAACTGTTTAATTTATTAGAATATTCATCATTATTGTTAAATGAGCATTATGTAATTGTGGGTGATTTAAATATTAATGGTAATAATCTGAATATTTGCCGTAGTTTGCAAATAATTTGTGACATGATAGGGGGTCAACAATGTAGTGATATTGTTAATGTCAATAACAAAACGCTGGATCTAGTCATAACTGGGGATGAATGTACTGTAATAAGAGAAATGGATCCCTTTGTACCTGAGGATGTTCATCATCATGTGTTACATCTAAAAATGAATGTTTCTATTAATATAAAATCTTCACCGATGAAAACTAGTCAGTCATATAATTTTAAAAATGCAGACTTTCTGCAAATGTATAATTATTTTAACTAACTGGAATATGTTAAATGTATACGATAATGTAAATGAGGCATAAGATAGTGTATGAATGTTTTGATAGACTTGTGCCTAAAACTAAGACAAAATCAAGCAAATATCCGTCCTGGTTTACTAAGCAAATTATTAAAAATATAAAAGAAAAAGAGTGAAATTTAAAATTGTATAAAAAACAAAAATTGAACAATGTTTAGTTGTCTATAAATTTCTCAGAGCTAAAGTAAAGAGGGATATAAAACGTTCATACAGTGACTATATTATGAGTTTAGAACGTGATATACAACAGGAACCTTGTACATTTTGGCATTATGTTAAATCTAAGAGGAACAGCCACACAAGCTTACCATTAGAAATGCAATAGTATCAGATCGACAATCAATCACCCAGGCATTTGCTGATTATTTTCAGTCGGTGTATGAAAAGGAAAATAAAAATTAAACGCAGTTAGATATACCGTCAAAAATTCATTGTAATAACAATAGTTGTGTAAATATAGAATTTATTTCTGAACAAGATATAATAAAAGCAATTGATAAATTAAAACCAAAAAAATCAATAGGACATGATTGTATACCATCTTGTGTTATTAGGGGATGTAAAGATATATTAATTTATCCTTTTAAAATATTATTTAATTTAGCCCTAAATTCAAAAACATTTCCTGACTCTTTAAAAGTTACTAAAATTATACCTATATATAAATCTGATAAAAAGAATAATATACGTAACTATAGACCAATAGCAATTTTGTTAAATATCTCTAAGGTACTAGAAACAATTAAGTATATATTGAGATTAAATCAGAGTGTGAGAGAGCAAATTAAAATTTAAATTAAATTTCTATTTAAAAGACAAAGCGGTAAAGATAATGGTTGAAATGGTTATTATAAAATTAAGAAAATATTTGATTAAAAAAAAATGTTGTTAGTATTGAATAAGTAGTAGGAATCATCGGATTATTAGAATGGGATAAATTTCAAAATTCAAATATGAAAATAACTATAATTTTGGTCAGATAGAGCATATGCCAAGAAGTTAGAAAACATAACTAAAAGTAATTCAAAGTCATAAGTGACAGATATCTAATAAAAGTTAAAATGTCAGAGTGCTCATAAATAGTTATAATATAAGGTAAAATACTAATTAGGAAAAGATATTAAGGTTTAAAGAAAAAGTTGTATATCAATAAATCAATATGTCATAGAAATGTCAAAATTGAGAAATATTTTGAAGTAGAATGTAAATGTGATTGTTAAGAAACTAGAATAGGCATAAGTGTAAAGGTTTAAGTGAAGTGTGAGGTGAGTGAAAATAAAAACGGCAAGTAAAAAGAAAGCAAAATCTGATATGTGGAAAGGCCTTAACAAGGGAGATACCAAAAATCAAGGTAGTGGAAAGAAAAAAATAATTATTTATTAGTTACGAATTAATTGGGTGAAAATATCAGATATTGTAGAAAGATATTAAAAACCCCGGAAACAAGATAAGCATTTATCTAGAGAGTGTTAAAGAAATAAAGTAAAAGAAACCAGCAGAAGCAGCAGAAAGAAAGCGGACCATCAGCAACAGCAGCAGAAAGAAAACGAACCATCAGCATCAGCAGCAGAGAGAAAGCGGAAAGACAGCAGCTTCCGAGATAAAGAAGTACAACAGCAGGCAAGTCCCAGGAAACCAGATAAATAAGAGGCCTAGTAGTAGCAGTAGCAGAGAGAAAGTGGAAGTAATAGCTGTATCAGGTCCCAAGAAATTCGTCAGATAGCGGTATAGTCGACAGTGTCCAAAAAGCTATTGAGACAGGAAAGAAAAGGAATTAAACAAATAATACGTATAAAAAAAGGTACCTTTCATTTTCGTTGACAATTTGTATACAAATTAAAAGTAAAATTCGCTTGAAAGTTTTCAGAAATTCAAAGATTTCAATTTTTAACAAATTTAATTCAGTTATATAGCAAGCATCGTAAAAATTTGGCCAAGCATATTAGATTTATAGATCTTAAGATTAGTGATAAGTTGTTTAGAGTTGTTAGTTGTGCTTGGTTTCTGGAAGAATAATATTTTGATTTGAACCGACTACTGAGGAGAGTCTAAAGCTAGCAGGGAAAAGGTATACAACCAACATCACACTAAAATCAAATTTACATGTTACACTAAAACAAAATGTAAAATTTAATTTGGCGCTCACACAAATACAACGTCACACAACTATATACCATTACAATACGCTTACATTTATGATAAGATTAGAAACAATATTTCACTCTCACAGTATGGTTTTCAAACTGGTAGATCGACCTGTGGTAACTTAATAGTTTTTGCAGATAATGTAGTTAATGCCTATACTAATAAACATCAACTTGATGTTGTTTATACAGATTTTGCAAAGGGATTTGATAAAGTTGATCATCGAGTATTGCTCCAGAAGTTAAGAATGTGCTGTTTCTCTGAAAACTTATTATTATTTCTGATGACATATATGATAAACAGAAAACAGTATGTTTCTATTAACAATTTTAAATCTGATTCATACATTGCCAAATCAGGAGTCCCGTAAGGTTCTAACTTGGCACCGTTGCTGTTCTTACTGTTTGTGGATGATTTAGCTAGTGTTGTGCATAAGAGTTCTACATTATTGTTTGCTGATGACTTGAAAGTATTTAAAGAAATAGAGAATTTAACAGATTGTATACAGTTGCAAGAAGATTTAAATAATGTTTTTAATTGGTCAGTAAGAAATAAATTATCCTTTAACATAAACAAATGTAAGCGAATGACATACACATTGCAAAAGAATCCTATTAACTTTGTGTACAGCATAGATGGTGTTCATCTGCAAGCAGTTGAGGAGGCAAGGGATCTAGGTGTACTATTTGATTCGAAATTATCCTTCAATAAAGGTATTGTTAATCAGGCAGTAAAAAATTTAGGTTTTATCCTAAGAAACTCGGAAAATTTCACGTCGATGAAAACTTTAATATCGCTCTTCAATTCAATTCAACAAATACTGTATTCATATAAACTTGTAAACAACATTACAAAAGATGAAGTTTTACTGTTAAAAGTTGTACAATTTTTTATGAATTTTTCGAAAATAATAGTAGAAAAACAAATGAAGTCCAAACAAAATGGCCGCGGATATTAACTTTGTTAAGTTAAATGGAACACCCTGTATATTTTTACATATTTGGATAGAACGTTCCCTGTAGAGCATAGCCATATAGGGTTTGTTGGGTCCATCGCTAACAATAAGCGAGATACTTTTAAAAAACGAAAAGTACGTTTTTTATTAAGAAAATAATACATCTTGTAATTGTTAGACCTCTTTCAGGCATTTCTGCCTTTTTTCCAATTACGTAAGGGTTTACAGATTTAGTTATAATATATTTTGACAGATCGGACATTGATACGGTCCAAAATGCGTATAGGTAATGTAACGAAATTTCACTAATTAGACCGTAAGAGGTCTAATTACTTATGGACATTATATGGTAGGTTGTGACAGTGACAGGTAGTAATGTCTTGACAACATTGTTATTGATTGACAGTATGTATTATTATTTAATTAAAATAGGTTACACAGAAGTAGAAAATTATTTAGTATTAAAATAGAGTATGAAGAAGAACTTTCCTATAATTTAATTCCTATAATATTTCCATTTTCTATACAAACTGTCAAATAATAACAATGTTGTCATGACATTACCTGTCACTGTCACGGCCTACCATATAACATTGTCCATGAGTAATTAGGCCTCTCACGGCCTAATTAGTGAGAGGCCTAATACAATACCTATACGCATTTTGGACGATCAATGTCCGATCTGTCAAAATATATTATAACTAAATCTGTAAATCCTTACGTAATTGGAAAAAGGCAGAAATGCCTGAAAAAGGTTTAACAATTAAAAGATATCTTATTTTCTTAATAAAAAAACCTTCTTTTCGTTTTTAATAGTATCTCGCTTATTGTTAGCGATGGACCCAACAAATCCTACATGACTGTGCTCGACAGGGACCGTTCTATCCAAATATGTAAAAATATACAGGGTGTGCCTGTTAACTTAACAAAGTTAACATCCGCGGCCATTTTGTTTGGACTTCATTTGTTTTTCTACTATCATTTTCGAAAAATTCATAAAAACTAGTGCAACTTTTATAATTCACATTTTTTTTTATAACTCTTAAAACAAAAAAGTTAAAGGGGGGTCAAAATATAGTGAATCACCCTGTACTTAGAACTCACCTTTAGTAATGCTTTAACTTTAGTTAATAGATTATCAACTAAATTAGTTTTTTAAACCCGGGATAGGGAAATATTTTAGCTTATACTACTAACGAAGAAATTACTTACCCAGGATCCATCCTTACGAAGTCCTGCACGCTTAATTTCGGTCCCGTCTTTGAGGTCTGTTTAGTTAGGACTGACTTTCTTTTGACATTGAAGGGTTTATGAGGATTGGAACGTTCTGCCAAAAGAAGCAGCCTGTCCCGAAACTGGACCTCGTCGCGACTCATGGTGATTTTCAGTTAAGGACTGTTTTCTTGAGATAACTTCGTCAAAAGTCTGAAAATTAAAGAATAACCATATTATTAACGGATAAAAACTAATTAAAATTAAAACAACATATAAGCTTAATTAAAAGAGGTATTTTCTCAGTGTATATAAGGGAAAAAAATATTGTGAATTGGTTACGATTAAAAGATTTAATACAGGGTGGCCAAATGAAAACGAAACAGAGCCATTTTCAGGAACTGCGTCAAGCTTGTAGAAAAACGCTTGGACCCATCGATTTTAGATTAAAGGGGGACATTCTTTGCTGGTATTTTTGACTGCGCCACTTTCACCCCCAAGCAAGGGGAAGCATCACCCCAAGATATTTAAATGGCATTGGGGGTTGAGTAATATTTCTTTTGAAAGCTCTTACAATTCCCTTTACAACAGACTTTAAATTTTATAATTCCGCCCAATACTTATTAAGAATTTCGATTTTAAAGTTGAAACTTATGTACAAACAATTAGTAAACGGTAAAAATGTCAGTCATTCGAGTTAAGTACGCCAATGGTATAAATTTAGTATTTCTTGCGTTACATTGGTTTTTGGCTATTTGTTATCACTTTCGTAAAAAAGACAATTGTAAAAAAATGAAATTAATGCTATACACAGACAATGAACGTAAAATTAATTAGTAGATTCCAAGTTATTTTCTAGTATTATTTGGAAGCGTTGGTTGGTAGTTTATTTAATTGTGTTTTTGAAAATTAAACACTATGGTTTATTCCATTGCGGAAAGCGTAGATATCATTTCGCTTTACTTTATGAACAATAAATGTGCGAATAGAGCAGCTCAGCTATTTAATGAACAACATCAAGATCGAGATGTCAGGAGGAAGTATGTTCTAGAGTTAGTAAAGTTCAAGAGACAGGGAACGTAGACAAAAAAAACGAGAAATTGAAAAACCTATAGTTAATGAAGCTAATGAAGTTGCAGTTTTGGGACAAGTTCATCTTGATCCTACATTAAGTACGAGACAGCTGGCATCTGTGTCTGGGATCAATCGAACTAGCATAAAACTTTGAAGAAGAATAAATTCCATCCATACAAAATACATTTAGTCCAGGAACTTCATGAGAATGATTATGACTGCATTTTGCAATTTTGCGAAATGATGAGTGAGCGAGCAGGAAACGATCCACAGTTCCTTTTTAACATCTGTTTTTCAGATGAATGCAGATTTTTCTTGAACGGGACTGTAAATCGTCACAATTGCCGCTATTGGTCCGATTCAAATCCAAGTGTTTTTCACGAGGTGCCTACACAGCAACCGGAAAAATTAAATGTGTGGGCTGGAATTTTCGGTGACCGGCTGGTGGGTCCTTTTTTTCTACCTGGTAATGTGACTGGCCAAAATTCTATGGTAGGTATTGTTCTGTATAGCCTCTTTTAATGTTTACCAATACTTTTGTGACATGATATCGTCGACACAAAAAACATCCGACCCAGATTTTTTCAGAGTGTAACAATTTTTATGTACCTAAAGTACAAAGTATATAAGATAGTTAATAATTTCATATGATAGTATCAAGTTTGTTATCACCTAATACAGTTTGTTAAGAATATTATCGTTTTTATTATTAAGAAAGTTGTTTATTCACTACCAGTAACAATTGGAGAAAATTACTTTCTTTAAAGTAACGTAAAACATGTTAATTTAATTATTACAAAGCATTACCTAAAGAATATATCAACATGACATTTTTCTTCGTATCCCACCTTATCTTTTTAACGTTATTCTTTCAATTAGCTACTAACCGTCAAAGGCGCTTTTATTGGCGTTTTATGTCATACAATTGTTTATGTTATTAAAATCAAATCTCTTCATAAAAACCCTAATATAATTTCAAACGAGAAAAGTTACGGAATTGGACCATATTCGTGTAGCATCTTCTCCAGGCATTCTACCGGCATAAAAAGTTAATGTGGGTCCAAATAATGAAGGGAAAATTAATTTTCCATACGTGGCTACTTTTTACATTTCCAAAAGAATATCTTGAATTGGACGATGTATCAACTTCGTTTAAATTATTCTATTTATTTAATATAACTAAAAATCTGAAAAAAAATGCCTGCAATCATTATTTTATGAAAAGTTAACATTATTATTATTATTTTTAAATTAAATAAACGTATCACATGTATAATTATGTACGACCTGTGGTTTTACTTACATAAATATCGCACATAAGAATCTGACTAGGTTGTTGAGTAAGAAATAGTAGATGATATGTCACGAAGAAAATATTTCAAACACTTCGAAACAAACAAAACATTTGAAACTGTATGTATTTTGAAATCTGTATTTTTTTTCTACTCGTATGATTGTTTTCTTTTGTGTAGTTGTATCTAGTTAATTTCATTTCTAAAAGATTTTTCATTCGAGATAAATTCATCGCAATACAGTTTCTCTGGAATATCGTTTTGTCGCTAATAGTCCAACCATTATAGAGAAATGCTTACAGAAATTATTACCTGGACAAAAAAAATATGACCGTATAGAAAATTAAATTTTAAATTGAGTTTCTTGTTCTTTAAACTCGATCCAATATGGCGAACATGGTTAAAAAAAATCGCAAAGTTGAAAAAAACGGTTTTTCTAAAATAACTAAAAAAATATAGCACGGATTGAAAAATTTTAAATGAGAAAGTTGTAGGTTTTAAAAAGATCTATCGACTGATTTTTTGAAAGTATCGATTGCTTTGTTACTTTTCGAGATATATCGAAAAAACCGTTAAAAATCTTCTCTTTTCTCTTCTTCTATAACTCGTTTACATTTACGTGCCCATATTTGCTATTTACTGCAAGCATAGCCCGCGGCAAGCCAAAAAAGTACATTTTTGAAAAATTTAAAAATATTAATTATTTTTCGAGATATATCGATTTTTTGAAAAAAAGGCGCTCTCGAAAATTGGCTAGATCTTCTCAGCGGATAGCCCTACAGTAACGATTTTCGGTTTATTTTCTTCGTAAAGAGTTATATTATCATGCTGTTAAAAAATGTTGACGATTTTATTAATTTTAAGGATCAAAAAATGACTGAAAATGTTGCACTTTTTTTGGGTATGTTTTTTTCAAATAACTATTTCAATTTTTATTATTTTTTTGTACTTAATCTGGGGTAGCTAAACACGAATATTATAGCATTTTCGCCTTAGAAGCAAAATAGACCCGTAAATGTTTAGTTTTCTTTCTTTAAAAGTCATTTTCATAAAATAAAAATTGAAATAGTTACATACCCAAAAAAGTGCAACTTATTCAAAGTCATTTTTTGATCCTTAAAATTAATAAAATCGTCAACATTTTTTAACAGCATGATAATATAACTCTTTACGAAGAAAATAAACCGAAAATCGTTACTGTAGGGCTATCCGCTGAGAAGATCTAGCCAATTTTCGAGAGCGCCTTTTTTTCAAAAAATCGATATATCTCGAAAAATAATTAATATTTTTAAATTTTTCAAAAATGTACTTTTTTGGCTTGCCGCGGGCTATGCTTGCAGTAAATAGCAAATATGGGCACGTAAATGTAAACGAGTTATAGAAGAAGAGAAAAGAGAAGATTTTTAACGGTTTTTTCGATATATCTCGAAAAGTAACAAAGCAATCGATACTTTCAAAAAATCAGTCGATAGATCTTTTTAAAACCTACAACTTTCTCATTTAAAATTTTTCAATCCGTGCTATATTTTTTTAGTTATTTTAGAAAAACCGTTTTTTTCAACTTTGCGATTTTTTTTAACCATGTTCGCCATATTGGATCGAGTTTAAAGAACAAGAAACTCAATTTAAAATTTAATTTTCTATTCGGTCATATTTTTTTTGTCCAGGTAATAATTTCTGCAAATTTAACATTAATCCGTGACAGAATGCTTGGACTATAAAGCATCCACGATATTTCGTTTGCAAACCTGGCAAAACTCTGATTACAACAAAGGTATCATTAACATATTTTCAGATATTCTAATTGATAAAGGAATTAAATAATGATGAAGGTACACATCCCAAAATAAACAATACAAATTTTGGAATGAATTTTTTAAAAAATATTTTCTTAAAAAGTTATTTTTACAAATAGGTAATCTTCAATTATTTTCTATCAAATTTCTTCTATCAAATAATTTCAATTTTTGTACGATGAGATCATACTTCAGTCCCAGCATTTAATTTTATAACTTCGGGTTATTTTGAATTCATAAAATCTTATAAGAAGTATTTAAATGTCTTTAATTAAAATGTGAAATTAGGTGAGCTGTCTGTGGATATATTAAAAAGTATTTTTTGGTGAATTCATATAGAATAAGTAAAATTGGATTGAATTGAATTTTTTCCTAGTATAACTGAAAGCTTTTGAGGGTTCCAATTATATTGTTGATACGAAAAATTCAAATAAAAAATTCACATATTTTTGAATTGTCTAATATACAAAGTGTAACTCGAATACTTAGCCAAACTTCAATTCTATACCACTTAACAATAAAAAAGTTAACATTACAAATGTGTTATTTCTGAGATACAAAATTTTAAAAATTAATTGAAAATTTTAATTATTTTCAAATTAAGTACCTACATAAAAAACAGTTGACAGTAGTTGCTTAAGTATAATCTGTAAAGGTTAATGTGATTATTGAAATGATTGGTTATTGTTATATCATGACATTTTAGACTTATATGGCATTGTAGATATTATATTTTGCCAAAAAACATAAAAAGTTGAAACTGCATATCAAATTTGAATAAAATAGCTTCAATCGTATTTTATTTTTTTAATTAAAACAATCCCTTAGACTACAGTCTATTTGGCATCTTAAATATCTGTTTTTTTTTTCAGAGCGGCAAACAGTTTATTCATCTTTGGCTAAAAATCCAGCAATATTAAAAGAAATTGAAATAAGGAATTTTTTGTATGGAATTGGTAGGTAAGTAAATAAAAAATTCAGCCATTATCCTTAAAGTGTGTCTAAGCGCGGAAAATATTTTTAAAAATAAAGTTGCCATGATTTTATGGGCCTGCATTTTTTTCGTTAATGGTGAAGACGGATGTCACCACTGCATTGATTGTGTTTTTGTCTTTATGGTGTAGTGCCAGTGACAATACAGTCGAGGAGTTATTCACCTTCCAGTTCAAAGAGCTCGAGAAATTCTGTTGTTTTGTGTTAATCCGTAACCTATTTTGGTACCCGTTTCCCATACAATTTTCGATAACAGTGCTTCCGTAATAATTTCATTTCAAAAGAGATCTGGAGATTTGTGGAAATACTGCGTTGTATTTCTTCGATCTTGCTCAGCATCTTATCAGTCACGATTGAAGATCGTCGACTTCTTTTGTTCATCATGTACGTTCGTTCTGCCAGGTTTATACTTACGACACCACTTGTACGCATTAGTACGATTCATCACACCACCCCCATCAACAGTTTTGATTTAGTAAAAAATCCGGAACGGCGTCTTTCCCTTTGCAGAATGGAACCGGACTACGCTTCTCAACACGCCACTACAACAACAGTTCTCAACTGAGTGAGACAAATGAGCGCACGTTCTGCTCCCAACACCTTGGCCTTGAATAAGGTATTCCAACTTTGTCGAAAACAAAAACCACAGTCTCAGTACTCTTATTTTGTGGATGTGCCTCTTAGAATGTCTGCTGTTAGATATCAATGAAAAACCGTTTCAAAAATAAAACTTTACCACCCTATAACTTTTCCATTAACAATTTTTCGACTAAGCTAATCCGACTCAAATTAAGGTGTCTCCTGGGACACCTTGTATACAATTTACCATTTACTGATTTTTGATCACTTACTAGGTTTATTTCAGGTTTTCTCAAGTAAAAAAGAAATTCGTATTCACTTTAAGTACAGATGTTTTCCCCAAATCAGTTAATATACAGTTGGTAAATTATTGATTGACAATATCCGTGGGCCTAGCTGTAATTAGGAAACCAGAAATGCGTAAGTTCATGTTATATAGAAACAATACCTTTTAGTTTAAAATAATAGCCTCATTGATATAGAAATTCAGGTCCAACATATTTACTCCAATTAAACCCTATTATTATATCACAGTATCCACCAGAATCTATATTTTGGATACAATAGAGTGCTCCGAAATAAATTGATGAAGGCTGTCAGCGGTACGCCTTACACTAATTACTACTATAAGTTTGGTATGGTAGTTTAGTTTATTCCCCAGAGCATCCAGTGGTATTTCGTTTATGTTATTAATTAAATGTAGTTATTAACATCCTTAATATAGTCAGTCATATACCGAAAAAAAGACGGAGTTAAAATTAATACAAACACTTCTTTTTGGAAAAAGTAGTAAGGCATGGAAATCTCAAAAAACGTTAAGATATACAAAGGTTAGCGGCGGAAAATGAAGCAAATTCGATGTAATTTCAAAGATAGAAATTTTAAACACTTTAGCTATAAGAAACTAGAATGTTTTCAAATTATTTATTGTTAATGTTTATAGTGACAAAAAGTTTTTGGTATTTAAAAAGTTTGTTGAAAATGGTTTACATACGAGGTTTGATCAAAAAAGAATTTTCAAATTGTTTGTGACGTATCTTGTCTATCGCGTTGATTTTTTTTTCTGTGTATTGGTAACACTGTCAGTGACGTATCTGTCAATTTTTAGGCAACTGCCACGCTTGGTTTGTATTTAGCGAGCGAATGAGTAAGACTTACCTCAGTGTTTTTGACGATTTTTTTTGTGTGGGGAAATGTCGGATCAGATAGTTTGTCTGATAGTTTAAAATATTAAGGAAGGCCTTTGGTGACGATACTATGTCGCAGCCACGAGTTTATTAATGGTACAAATGTTTTCAGGAAAGCCAAGAAGACATCGAAGATGACAGGAGATCTGGTCAAATGTGGAGGTCCTTCTAATCGTTTTCTTCGACTACAATGGAATGGAATGGAACAAGGAGTACTACCTACAAGTTTTGCACAATTTACTTGAGGCAATCAGGAGAAAACGACAAAAACACGAGATACGACTCATGGATTTTGCACCACGATAACGTATTTGCTTATTCAACATTCTTGGCGAAACACAACACCACCCTATTCTCCGGACATGACCCCTATGACCTTTTCCTATCTCTCAAACTCAAAAAGATACTCAAAGAACAACGTTTTTAGATAGATGAGATAAAGGTAAAATCTCAAACCGCCCTCAAGACGATACCTAAAGAGGCGTTGCATCAGTGTTTCTCAAACTGGAAACTACGTTGAGCTCAAGTGTACATTATCACAGGGAGGGATACTTTGAAGGGAATGGGATAAGAATTGAAGATTAATTTGTCACATTTAAAATAAAAAATAAGAAAAACAAATACAGCACTCATCAATATTCAATCTATGACTATATTTCATTGCGATCAAGTAAAGTGTCATTTGTTTTATAAATAAGAAAGGTAGATTTTGTTGTTTTTTGCTTGACATTTTATTTTTATGGGACTGGCTCTTTTAAGTTAACAAAAACATTAGTTTCCTTGTAACATTCGTGGGATAATATGAAAATGGAATTTTATGAAAACTATTTTTCTTCTTTTTCAAATGAAGTTTGAATGAAGTACCATATCGTTGATGCTATTAGAATTTTTCTAAATATAAAAATAAAGGAAGCAAATCCGGTCGCCACAAACTCCTGGAATCAAAATAAGATGATTTAGGTAAACTTACCTATTATTGTATGTATGTACAATAATGTTTACTTTAATATATATATATAACATAAGGCGTTAAAATATACATTTCGTTTTCTCTTTGCCTTTGTTTTTCCATATTTGTACATTTAGAAAAACAAATGGAAAACGGGATTGACATGACTCCTTATCCTCCTCAACTTTTTCGTAGGCACCTACGTCAATAAATTTTTTTTCGAAATTTCGGATACATAATTTCTTTGTTATTGTTTTATTCCTCAAGAAAATTTTCAGTTACTGCATAAATATCACTTTTTAAAGGACGATACGAGCTGCTTTGAATTTGAGAAAATAATTTATAATTTGTAACGAAAAAATGTTTATTAAAAATTTTGAAAACCAATAAAAAGAAGGACAAACACACGCAGATATTTTTAATAAAAAAAATGTAAGCAATATTCAAACGCTGTAAGTAATTTTCAACAAATTATTATACCTGAAACTATGTAAATCCATTATTAGTAAAAGTTTTATACTAATAATAAAATATATACAAATGTTCGTACATGCAAAAGTGACATGTCACACATGTATAACGATATACGTTATCAGCTTCTAATATTTCTGTTGTTTTTTTTATAAAACTTATCTTGGTCTCCATCCATTGACTAATTTATTATGAAGAAATTAATTTAATAAATGTTTTTATGCCGTTGTTGTTTCTTAAATATTATCAATTTCTAAATATAAACGATATTCTTCGTATTACTTTATAAACAGAAATCCATTGGATTAAAATCTGGGGATCTTTCTGGGCACTGAGCAGGAGCTTTTTGGTCTAGTCGAATTCAACTATTTGAAAATATTTTATTATTCAAGAATTTAAGTTTCCGTTTAATAATATGCAGATTCAATTCGACGGTGCCACAGCTCATTATGGTAGAAATGTATGTTAGAACTTAAATAATCATTTCTATATCGCTCGACTGGATGAGACCAAAATATCCCTGTGCAATGGCCACAACGAAAGAGGAGTGTGTAGGTACTTTTATTATTAATACAGGACATTTACTAATACTGTGTGAGTATTTCCATAATGTTAATTGCAATAATTTGTTGACAATGATGTAGCGTTTGAGACTATTAACGAATTTATTTAAGAAATGTGTAGTTTTATTTTTTTATTAGTTTTTAAAATTCTTATTTACAACGTTTTGAAGTCACGAATTAGAAGTTACGAGTAAGTAAGCACAGCCACATCTTCAAGACCTCCGATAGCTGCCGACGTCGACGACGGTATGTGCCATCTAATTTCCTCTCCCTGAGTTTTTGATCGACTATTTTCAGTGTGACATAATGCATCTCAAGTCCACGTAAATGTAATGGGCATGTTGACGTGTATGTTAACTGGTAAAAACTTAGATTATGACATTTTATTTCTGCGGCGTATCCGGGATCAACTTTCAATTTAAATTTAAAAATTATTTATGAAGATTTATTATTGTAAAATGATCCTGTAGTAATATTATAGTCAATGAGGATCATTATAATTTTCACTTTGATATTAACAGGTAAATCTGACTGATATAAAATATCTGGTTTAACACTTGCGCACTGTAACCTAACAGAGTATCTGAGGAGGGAGTGGGAGTACAATTAAATTGGAGATTGCTTTGAATTTTTCACACTTGAGCGTATATATTTTTTCCGATCTCCAGCATTCTTAACAGTAATAATTTGTGCTGCTTTAACAATCAGTGTGACATTTTCCTTTGAACTGTTGTCAGATTGAAGCAAGGCATCATTCACTTGATGCGGGTCTAATTACTTCCTGGCATTTTATATGAGCCTGTAGGTACATTTAAGAGCTCAGCCGTACTTGTTCTGCTTGTATACCGCATTTTAATCTTTTCTGATTGTTGTCATTCCGTCCATTGGCATTCGCTTTAATTATGTTCTTGTCACATATGTTTATATTTGTGGTTTTTGGTGTCTCTTTCTTTCAGAGATCCTGTTTGCAGTTTTTGTGTAACTTTCATTTTGTCGTAGTCGCACCTCATTTTGTGAAACAAGAGATAATTTATGTAGTAGTTTAATTTGTACATTCAGCAAGTTAATTTTATCACGTAATTAAGGCATCTTACTGTTTCATAATGTAGGCAAAAGTATGTACATCTACCTTTTGTCTGAGTTGGCAATGTCATAAAAAGCTTTGTCCAAATCTGTATTCATACTCTCGTGTTCACAACATATCACAAAAGTCTTACCTTCGCAAATTCTAATATTATCACAACACTTTACACAGCTAACATGGAAGACATTATTGCAATATCTGCACTTCAAATCGAAGTTAATAAGCGGAATAGTGCTCTCTTTTGTGTAAGATTTTAAGCGATGGCGATTAGGAAGGCATTATTTTACCATGTTGAGAACGACGATGGCGAATACAACTGCGGTTGTTGACTCCCATACCTAATATTTGTTTTTAACCTTCGTCTCATTGATAACAGCGCAGGTGGCAGTTTTTTCTCTTAAATGAGCCTTTATCGATATGACACGTTCCCAAGCTCATTGCTCAAGTATATTATTGGAACTTTTTCTATAGCCAATGTTGTATTCACGCCAACTTTTGTCAAGTTTAATACCAGGGTCTCCGTGAACTAACCTTTTCTAACTTGGTGTCAGATTCGCAGTATTGATAATTCGATATTTGCAATTCCAAAGGTAACTTGTTGACACCTTTACCTTTTACGTGTTTTGTCGACGCCTTTTAAGTAAAGCCGATGTTAAATGAGAAGGGAAGAAGAACGTGTCATATGATGATATAATAGTAGTATACAAAGCACGTTCAAAGACAAAAGGTGTTTCTTTCTGTGGAGAATTTTGATTTGTTAACGAAACATTAGTTATTTCTTAGTACCATACTGAGGATCCTATTCAACTCTAATGGTCTGTGATTTGAGAGTATTCACGAGTACTCCAAGTTCCTATATCAACCTAAATATAAATTATCAGAAGATATACTGAAGAAAGTGAAATGTGTCGGCTATTTCTCATACGTATGTAACGAGAATATCATTGCCGAAACAAAATCTAATTCCGTATGTTTATTCCATGACGTCACTTACGATAAACATGACAAAATAGAAGCATATTTGCGTACGTAGACATTAAATTTTTTAACTGTTTCTATCTCTGCCAAATATATATCATAACTGTATAATATTGTTTAAGCAAGATAAAATGAATCTACATGTATTCAATGATCATTTGACATTTTAACAATTTGAGAATATAGGTACAGAGTGATTTCACATCACTTTAAGGGAAGATTGGAAAAATTGAGTACAATTCGAATACGCTATTTAAAAAATTTTAAAGTGCATACTTGCTCTGAAAAAAAAAGTATTTATAAATCATTACTTAAATCCTCTTTCGGGCCGCTCCTGATCGTTGACGCACAGAGGTTTATCAAGAGTGACCTACCGTGTCATTCGGTCACTAACCTAGTTTTTAGCACGTTTTAAGGGAGAAATAAGAGGGATATTTTGTTTATTAATATTATTACAACATGGCATTTTGGAGACCTTTTGAAACGGAACAATACGAAATTTACCATCAATATGATAAAATTGTTTGAGGACATAAATAATTAAAATATGTTGTTGGCAAAATATAACAGAAATTTTCTGCACATTATATACAAATTATAATTTTTTACCTTTATCAGAAAACTTTTTTAGGGACGCCTATGAAACTCATTAAATTTGGTTGCCAGGCGTTTTTTTACATGTTCAACTGACTTCGGAAAGACTATAACTGATACAGACCTGTTTTTTGCTTGGAAATATTTATTTTCAGTTTAATATTTGTTTCACAACTATTCACACAAACTAGTTCTCTGTTTAATAATGAAGAAGATAAAATAATAAGAAATATGGGCAGGCACGGTGCCTTTAGGAATTGCGTAAGGATAGAGCCTCTTAAAGAAAATATAAGAACGAGGCTATCAGATAGAAATATTTTGTATTAAAATTAACTATTAATCGATTATTGAAACACGTCATCGGCCCATTAGACGGTGCTTTAATAGTGGAAAATGTTAAAAATTACCGGCAAAAAAATATAGTACACGAGTTTCCATTTTATTTAACAATAACATAATGAAAAGGGATATAAATGGAAGAAGAGTTTTGATAAACAGAATACATTTATAAACAAATCTATTAAAATATGTTCTAAAAATCTAATAGCGTTATGACTACTATGTAATCTAATATTACGTCTCTGTCTAGGGCAATAAAGAGACAACTAACATAAGACAATAAATTATTAAAAGCGTCTGTTGATTATCTATAGGTTAATTGAATTGAATAACGTCGTCATAGATATCACGCGTGAACAGAATGAATTCAAAGAAACAAATAAATTTATGGATTACATAATGTTATATTTGTTTCTGTAGAATACATATAAAATTGTTTATATTCTAGAATTAAATAATAATGTCTTAAAGAAAACTGAACTTAAATTTAATTTATTTTTGTCTGCCTAAGAAAGTACCATTTTCCATTGAATTATGTAAAACACTTATTGCCAACAAAAAAAAGTTTCGAGTATACTTACTTCAATTTCAATTTAAGTTTCAAAATAACAAGAAGTCCTTTTCGACAAACTAAGAAATATACAACAACGCGAGAATAATGTAAATAAAGCCCAGGAGAGACTTCGACTTTTATTGACATTAGATATATTGTGTTTTCTTTAATTTAAATTATGATTTGTTACAATGTACAAAAAATTACGGAAAATCAACATTACCTAAACTGAGGTCTCTAAAAATTTAAAATCAATATTTTCTTTATTGATTCAGTCAATAACAAATAATCTTACTGTGAGTTACTATTTCACTATTTTACTTTATCATTTTATTTTATATACCTACCTACTTATGACGTGTTACTTTAGCCTTCAAATATATATAATTTGCTTGCCTGAGATAATATTTACGATTCATTTTTATATTTCTTAGCAGAAGTAGAAAGTGAACCTAAATTAATACACTATTATTACTGATTGAAATGTAAACATTATTTCTTAGGGGCAATATGAAAATATGTATTTGCGATTCAAGAACAGTTTTTACAAAAAAAATATTTAAAGTGCGATCGTTACCTTGAATATTTATCCATTGAATTAATTTATATGCAAAATTTTATGTACAAATGCATCATATGTATAAATCCTTATTTATGTATTTGAATACAAATAAAACTTAGTCAGTTGTCGTTTAAATAGAAACACAAAAAGTTATGAAGTGATAAATGATAAACTGCACGGACTATTCCCAGTTTTTACTGTTCCCTTTAAAACAATTATGAATGATGAACATTATACTTTGTAATTGTTCTTTGCAGAACAGTTGATGAAAACAAACAAGGCGTCATTTGGCGTCCTTGCTGGACTAAAGTGCATAAATCGTTAGAGAAAACAGATTAACTTTGCATTTGTATAATCCACGTCGGGACTGTTTGATTTAGAACACTAAATAACAATGACAAATCACTTGCAGAACTTGAAACTACACAGAGGCTTAACAACAGTGACCGAAACCAACGCAACAGCCACTGAAACTTAGTCCAGATCGACCGTAGGAATGATTAACAATTTTATGACAATTAAAATAACAACGCACTCTGGGAAACATAAAATAAATGGAAATGTAGAGAGCATTAAGCAAAATAGACTTTTTTACTTAAACGGGTAGATTATTTTAAATTGATAGCAATATATCGTCTTCAATTTCACAAAAAATGTAACCTTTTGTAACTTAATAGGAAAACAATTTAAATTTTAATGCAACATTCGGGATAACAATATACAACAATACAAATTTAAAAAAAGATTATGTAATAGTATTTTCTTACTAAAGTAATATAAACAACCTACTACTTATTTTTTATTTTTTGAGTGTTTAGTGAGAAATGAAATTTTAGAAAAAAAAGTGATAAGACAACTTTTGTGAGACTATAAAATTTTAGTATTTATTTATTTATTTATTTATTTATTTATTTATTTATTCATGATGTAAGATACACAACAGGCTAGGTAAATCAAAGATCAAATAAAAAAAAAATAAAGAAATTCTAATGATCAAAAATATACCAAAAATATGTTAATTTATTAACACAAGTGATCCACCGCGTTCGGATAAGAAAAATGTGAAGTGCTCATCGTAAATTTGATGTTTTCTGGAGGGGAGGTACGTCGAACGTCGAAAATTGAAGGGATTGACCGAGACGACCTCTCTAGTTGTGAGCTGGTGAAAGGTGATTTCTGCTTTTCGCTTGGCTTTATAAATTTTTGTGATAAAATGTAACTTTCTTGTTAAATCTAGGTAAATTCAAGTAGGAAATTAATTATGCCAACGGAGAAAATCTGTAAATTGCTTGGATTTATAATTTTGCTGCAGATATTTATGGATGAAGCAGGCCATGCCGTTTTATAACCTAGTTTTGTCAGTCACATTCTAGTTATCGCTACCTAAACCTATCTTTTGTCTAAAAAGGACATATTACTGCTGTAAATTTCTTTTTATGTGAAAATTCGTACGTGGAAAGTGGTGAACCAGTGAAAAGACCCTTAGAGTGCTGTCACGGACACGAGGTCAGGACTAACGGAGGCTCCAGATTTTTTCGAATGTATTGGATATTGGGTGAGTTCTTTTTGATATTTCTTTATTTTACTTATGTAAAAATTTGTTAAAGAACTTGCAACCATCCAGTATTCATATTTGAGTGAAACTTGCTCTGGTTAGTGTCAGTGACAGGTCCACTAATTTCATTGTTTTCCACACAGTATCGACAACTAGTTTGGTAAAGCACCTAGTTTTCTTTGTTTTTATTAATTATCTTGTATCTTGGATGCTTGAACATGAGTATCTTCTCAGTAGCCGATTGCTATTGATTATCTTATCTTATTTAGTGTAGTGTAGATTTGCATTATGTAAATATTTCCTTTCCTTTTTATTGCTAAAGTGAGGTTTAGCGAAGCCTACATATAAGATATTTTTGCAGTGTAGAGATTTCATCCTTATTGAAAAAGGGGAAAGCAAGATTTGCCTAACGTTTAACTTTGTAGATAAATCGTATAAATAGTAGTTATTATACCATACATATTATTAAGTCAAATTTTTTACTTCATTACTAGTTTGTAAAATTTACTTGGACAGTTTAAGATCAAGTGATCATCCTGTACATATATATTTCGCTTCATCACACTTGGCAACTGTTATAAATTTTGATCTGAGCCTAAAATATTTTTTGTTTGTATTTTCTTTACATCTTCACAATTCGAGAGGACTACGTTTGCTGTGCCCAAGCTCAGGAAGTTCTTACTTCGCTTCAGTTCCAAAGCTGATTTACGAGTATACCCACGGATCCAACACAGGTGTAGGATCTGCCTTTAACATTAGGACAGTTACGTAACTGGAGAGGATAGTAGATAGCCACCTTGCTGTAATCGCTGCATCATTCCACCAGCACCGGACCACTGAGTTAAGTTCTGAAGTTTGCTCTCATCGGAGGTCAGAAGTAATATTTTTCCTTATAAAGGTCAGTAATTGTAAATAACATTGTCAATCTTTTTTTCTTCTCATTTTGTAAAGGCCAAGTAAATTGTTTTTAGATTTTCTTTTTTTCCAAACTCTTAATTTACCGTTGCCATAAAACTAAATTATTTTGAAGGTTTCTGTTTTTTTCTCCAAAAACCCAGTGGCGCTCGACATAAAGTAACTTATGTATTATTTTGCCTAAATATTTTGTTAGCTAAATCAAATGGGTGAATCAACTACCCCTTGAGATCAACAGTCGGAGAAACTATTAGCCGCTAGGATCAATTGGCCAGTTGTTTATCTGGGTGGTTGTAAGGTAGAGCCATGATGCCATCGGTGAAGAACTTCTGTGGTTTTTCGTTGAAAAACTGAATCAATTGGTTTTCACAAGATTCTTTTGACGCCAGCTTAATTCCATTGACAGAGTTCTGTAGAGATCGGAACAAGTGATAGTCAATCTGGAGCATACGGTGGATGCATCAAAACTTTCCAACCAAGCTCTCGCAATTTTTTTGTCATCAAACGTGTAGTAGGGAGTTGTCTTGATGAAAGACAACACACAACACACAACCACAATCAATCGCCTGACCAACTGGAAGTAGCTCATGGTGGACGATTCCCTTCCAGTCCGACCACACACACAGCATCACCTTCTCCACGATCTTTGACGCTTCCGATTGTCGTACATGGCCCATTTTTCATCGCCAGTTATGAAACATTCCAGAATTTCGTTTCAGCAGCAGATGTTAAGAAAAATGTGTTTTTTTTTGTTTAATAATTTTAAAGCCTTGAGATTTATGGTACGTTTTTCTTAAACACTTGCCTATTGCTTTAATTGCAAAAGTTAATATTTATGAGTTTGGCTAAAATGTCAGAGGTTCAAAATAATACAAAAATAAGTACTCCAACAATGTTTCTGTCTCTTACTTCATTTAGATTTTTTAGTCTGTTAGTGACAGCTGCGATTGAGATATTGAACTAGACATCTGAAATTTAATTATTATATTTTAGAAATTGAAAGCGTAAGGAATTAATTACTCGTGAAATACCCAAAGTATAGTTATAAGGAAAAGGTCGTCATGTTCACCTACCAATACACTTGTCAGTTAAATTAGTTATATGTCTCAATAAATTATATGCATTAGTAAATAACAGCCATACCTATATTTAATCAACCGGAAAATTTACTTGACATTTGAAAATACCAACCTTTAAGCATATATCTTGTAGCTAAATGGGTTCGGATAGGCATTTCAATTTTCAGGTCAGACAAGGAAATACAGCACAGGCTATAAACAATTTATTTCATTCTATTGATGGTGTTTTATTAGATTTGTGAAAATTGGGCAAACATCACCCTTCTGAATTCTAAAAACTCACTTAGGGCTGTATCGAGTAACGGAGATGAATGAGATGAAGAGCAAAGCTTTTATGAAACCAAATCTTTTTTCGTTTCATCGTTTGTTGATCAGTGATCACAAGTTTATCGAATTAACAGTTAAAATGCAAATTCTTATATACCTGTACAAGACGGCCATGAAATACAGAAACAACTTCCATTTCTCTTTATAATGAGACATTATTCGACCTTGAACTTTTATAGTGCATATGCAGAGGTTATAACTTATGGAATTAGAAAGCCGTTCATCCTTTTAGTCAAATTTTATTCAATTTACACATGTTTTCATATTGTTAGCTTTTAGGTATTTTGAAGTCCTGTTTTTAAAATTGAAACGTAAATCTTAATACAGTGTCTATTTTTCAAAGTAATTGTAAATCTCGTAAGAATGCATATTCTACATTTAATTTTCAACCAATTTTCTGTGGTTATTTTCAGATTATTTTGAAAAGGTTATTATTAACAAGTAATCAAAGTACATCATTTGATTATGATAAAGACTGCAACAGTGATGTTGTGAAACTCTTTACGAAATATATCGTTCGTCAAAATAACAAAAATAATAATATTTCATAAAACTATTCCTTCGACAAGGCACAACAAATCTAGTACATGTAAAATTAGGAAGAAGAGGTCTATGCACCGATATAGGACTTTGCACAAGTTTTATAAATTTTAATGTCAAAAATGCTATCTGACACTATCTGGCAGCAGAGGGAATCTGGTGTAGATGCTTTGATTCCAGCAGTCATGACACATAAGGTTACCAGATCTATTTCATACGCGGAGATATAACCCGTTGTATAATTGATGCTTTAAAAAAAGGACACAATCAGAAAATTTGGCGGACAAATTGATTTCGAAGAAATCGATGCCTAGAAAAAAAGGACGCAATCAGGAAATCTGGGAGGAGACATAAAATGTTTTCGAAGAAATCATGATTTTTCCACAATAACGAAAACAAACCCGGAGAAATGACATGTTAACAGGGAGCCCAAAGATGTATCATAAAAACCCGAAGACTGGCAACCCTAATAACATATCATGAGTATGATCAACAGCGAACTACAGATGAAAATTAGTACTTCAAATTTTGTAATATTATTAGGTTTTATCATAGATCTGATGACATGATACTTTCTTTCCTTCATTTTGTACTTTTAGTTAATGGTGAATAAAGTACTTTACGAAGGAAACAGGAAATAAAAAGGATGTCTGCAAATAGTCCATCCAAATGTAATAATCTCCATTAGACTTAATACTTTATTAACAGTTGAAATCTCTTAAATCCTCTAATTCCGATATTGTTACATGTAATTAACTAAATGCTGTGAAATTACTATCACATTTGAAAATTTGAAGATTCAAAATTCAATAGTTTCTACCGAAATAGTAAGAGTATTTAGGAATTCTGTCTTGGAAAAAATTGCTCTAGAATTTTTCTAAAATTCGTCGCAACTCTACTGTTACACCCTGTCACCGATATAACAGTTTATTTGAGACAGGAAAACGAGTTTACTTGGTACTTAATTTTCAAACCGAACGTGTTTGCCTGGTTAATATTATTTTAACGTAACATAAGTTAATTTTATTTATCAAAATTATACATATAAACAGGTTTAAGTTGCGACTTAATTTTTTCATATTATATTGTACACAATTTCGTTTAATATCTTTATACGTTAAGAAAATATTTAGAAATATAATTTTTTTCTTTGATAATTTGAACACCCTGTATCTTGAAACAAACATTCTTGAACAAGAATGAAGAAAAGGTTCCTTCACTTTTGATACGTTATACTACCCTCTATAAATTTAAAGAACACAAGAATTCTTTGATATAATATTATTTAAATAAATAATTTTTTTAACACAGATTCTTCATTTCTATAAAATTCCTATAAAATAAATGTGTTGACTTCAATCTAATATGTTCTCTTTCATCAGAGCATGTTTAACATCTTCTATAATATTGCTACTGAGAAAAATTATGTTTTGTGAGATCACATCCAAAAACAGAATTTGCAAAATTTGTTGACAAGAAAGAAACTGTTGTCTCGACGATATTATGCAATATTTCCTTAGAATTTTTTTTTACCTTCATTCCTGCACTTAAAGTTGATTAAGAATTATTGTCAAGGGTCGTTCATGGTTTGATAAAAAAAAACCTGGCATACTTATACCACAGACAATATAGCGTATCGCCACAGACTGCTTCTTAAATGCTGGAAATTGGCAACACGAAATGGATGCAGGCTTTTGTTAGCCGGCTTCCATCAATGAAATTTAGCATGGTAACTCTTCTACTTGGTCATAGGCGGCAGTTCCAGCGGTGGCTTTGTTGTCAAATAATAACTGCTAAATAAATTTAATGCTTTCAATTATGTAATTAAAGATATATGGAACTTATCTTCTGTTTGGAAATCACATTTGCCTTAAATGCTAAATAAAATAAATGAAGTTAGATTTAAAACTATGAATTTACCTAATTAGTTATTTATTTTATATCACCTTGCAATGGGAAAATTCAAAAACTCGAAATTAATGTTTTGAGATTTGCGCGTCGACTTCCAATATGGTACGATATCAACACCTATGTTTAAAAAAATTGCATTATACAGGTTGTGTATCCTTAGATGGGTACTGCTCTCTTATTGTTGATTTCTTTAGATAGGTAAAATAATTATTGACACAAGTGTTGTATATCATGAATGCCATTGGTAGTGCTCATATTTGTGACACAAGGTGTTTAAAAAATTAACACAATGTAAAATTGCTGGAACCTCAAGGACTAGTTGAATACGAAATTTATTAAAAAAAAACAAATCATCAATCAATACAGAGATAAGATAATGTGTTCGCTACTGCTGTTGCAATTTTTGACTAACTTTTTTGTTTTTCGACATACTGACTTCGGACCTTTTCCATTCAACGCAGAACGGACAATCAGAACCAGAGGAGTGGGGAGATTGTTTTAATTATATTTACAATTCAACGCACCATTTCCGAATTATAAGACCTTTTTTACTGTCACCTCATACACCTCTTCTTTCCGAAATTTATTTTCCACATACGGACTTCGGACCTTCCATTCAACGCAGAACTGACATACAGAACCTGGGGTATGGGGAGATTTTTTCAATTATTTTTTCCATTTAACGCACCGTTTCCGAGTTATACGGCCTTTTTACTATAACACGTCACATACCTCTTGTTTCCAAAATTTATTTTCGACATACGAAATTCGGACATTTTGCATTCAACGCAGAAGGAACATACAGAGAGATTTTTCAATTATTTTTTCGATTCAACACACCGTTTCCGAGTTATAAACACCTTTTTATCCTATGATGTCACACACCGTTGGTCCCTATTTTTTTTGCGGGTTTTGACGTTTTTCACTCGTTCACCATGGGAGATTTTTTGATACTTAAGAGTCCAAGCAAATACTGTTTTTTTTTCTTTCATATATTATGACACCCCGCTTTGCGTCACCCACTGAGTGCTCTACTCAGAACCAAGGGGAAATTTGTTTATATTTCCAGCCATTTCCGAGTTACGAGCAAAAACCGTTTTTTTTTTCTTATACTGTGTGACATCATAGATCGAAAACGAAAGCTAAAAAGGCCACGCGCTCTACCCCCACGCTCTCTCCCTAGGTGTTCTGAAATTGCTGGGGAGACTCTTGAAAACAGCAGAGAGAGATAGATAGAGAGATAGAGTCACTATATCTATATCGCACACTATAACTCTATCTCTCTCGCACACAATCAGACAAAAACGAGAAAAACGAACCTTCTTTTAAAAATACATTGGATTTATCATTATTAGAATAACCCATTTTAATTTAAAAAATTAAAAAAATTACAATGGGTTATTCTGATCAGGAATATTGGCAAATTTATTTTGGAGGAAGAATCCCGTCAACGAACACTAAAAAATATTATTAGAAACCTTAGGTGGCCAGAAAAAAGCGCCGATCTCATTGTCAGTCCTTTAGACATATTTTTTTTTAAAGACCTGAAAATTTACAAGTATTGAAAGAAAAATACAGGACGAAATGCTTGATAATTTTGAATTTGTTTTTGAAGCAATTAATAGTAAATTAAAAGATATTTTCAGCTGTATCATCACATGTTGATTTGTAAAAATTGTAGGTATTTTAATGTTATTTCGTTTTTAGGTATTCTCCTTATGTCGTTGTAAAAGTTAGTTATAAAAATCGTTGTTTGTTATTTTCATATGGATGAATTTTGATTTTTAATGATTTTTTTTATTTTAAACATGTATATATTTTATTCCAGCAAATTTTGATGTCAAATGAAATAAAGGAAAAGTCGTACATTTGTATTTAAAGTTTCTTTCTATCTTTAATTATTAAAGCTATAAGTGGATGTCAAATTACAAAAAAAAAAAAACTGTACCTACATTCCGCGACGTACTAATAACCCACCTTGTATATTAAATAAATGTATCGTCATTATCAAATATTAAAAAAAATATATTACAAGCCGTTTAAAATATCATTACGAATTTTGTTTATTTGGAAATATATTTTCTGCAGTATTTTAATACCAAAAAATTAAAATAGGTAGGTAGCTAATTAACGAAATTATGATTAAATAACTTAATTGCAACACCGCTGCAGAATATCATATGAAACTACATAGATATTCGTTGATTCGTTAAAAACATTTTTATCAATACCTACAGCATACATTTAAGTAAATACAGTAACGCAAAAAACAGATATTGATAAAAAAGTGTACAAAAGAAATCCGTAAGTATGCCTGGCAGCATTACCAAAGTCTTGTTTGTATGTTGCTAGGATACGCGTAGGTATGCGGGCCGCTGCATTTGATTCTTCCTAAAATTCTGCTGGTGGTGTACTCTACCGGCAATTCGGAAATTTAAAACTGCTGGCCTATTCCAGTAGCGGTCTGTGGCGATAGCTATTTTGTCTGTGCTAAAATTCTGCTGGTGGTGTACTCTACCGACAATTCGGAAATTTAAAACTGCTGGCCTATTCCAGTAGCGGTCTGTGGCGATAGCTATTTTGTCTGTGCTTATACAGAACAATAACCTGGAGTTTCATCCCCCGTAGAAGTCTTTGACTTCCAGGTCAATGTCCTCGATTAAAATTAGAGGTAGATAGGTTGATTGTAATTTAAAGTAAAATTAAAAAGATTTCGATAAACCGCTGTGTAAACAGTGTGTCCCATTTACACTTCAAACAAACTGAGGGGCATATTAATTTATGAAAAGTTGTTTAGGTAGGTAACCTTAACTGACTATTGTGAATTTTTAAGAATTTGAGAAAACTCTAAATTGCTATAATCGATACATATTTAATTATCATGGTTTGTTAAATACAGAACGAATCACATAGGTATTATCTAAAAATTTTTTGAAATAGATGTCATGAAAAATGGAATCAATATCGTAAAAGAAATTTGTAAAATCCTTATAGTTTCCGAAAAAAAATTTGAAGTTGTAGTATTTACAACCCTTACATCGCTGGACTATTGTAGTCTCTAGCGTCATTCATGTTGTGCCCTGTACGCGATGCACGCTCTCTCCACGTGGCTCCAGGCGATTCCGAATACTGAAATCCGATGTTAGTATTAAAGTTTTTGCGATTGTGGTGTTTACATTAGTTTTTCAAATGTCAAGAATGGCTTAAGTGTATAACAACTCGGAGTTGATGTAGATGACGGAAAGTTTTAATTTATGGTGAAGCAAGACAACATTTGTGTTAGTTCGTAGAAATTGAGTAAGACGGGCCAAAATATGTTTACACGTCGCGTCGGTGGAAATTTTCAACAGTTGTTGTAACATCAAGTATGTCAAATTATTTTATTAATTGAAATCATAAATTAATTTTTTTAATTAACAATAACAATGCGGCAAAATTAGTTGAATTTACTGATATAAAGTAGGTCTTATAAAATTTTATTTATTTGTGGGGAAAGAAATTATTTCAATAATTTGTCCGTTCATGCTGCATGTATTGCCTAGCGCTAGCGCAAGGTCTGGTTTTACAGTGGATTAGTTTTCAGTGCCATGCAGAAGTGCATTTTAAAATCAATTTCAAACTGCCCTTTTCGATTTTTTTTTACAAAATTGTATTTGTAAGAGTCCCCTGTACATTAAAAATTTTTTTTTGGATAAGTTCTGAAGCACCCTGTACATACGTTTTTTTTATTAATTGTTAAACTTCGATAAGAACTGAAATTGGAATATTGTATCTTCATAGCTTAAACTTAAAAAAATGTTACTTTTTGTTTATTAATTTACTTTACTTAATTTCGTTGTTTGATATCTTGACACCTAGAAATTATTTTTAATTATACAGAATCTATAGTAACATACTTTTTCGTGATAATATTTTTTAATTTATTTCTGTTGCTTCACTTTTATTTTGCTCGAAAAATGTACATCCTATAGATTTTCAACTAACACACCTTCTTTATATGATTGTATCATTTGGAGTTTGCAAAGCCGTCAGAATGTTTAAGAAACTCTTACTTTAATATATGTTTTTCTTCATATATACTCTTCAAAGTATAGAATAAAATGGTTTGTATGTTATACAAATTTTGACGTCATTATCTCAAGCCGATTTAAAGATAATTAAGAAAAAAAATAAGAAGAACTCCCTCCTCTCCTTACCCTCCCAGCGCCTCTGTGAGGGTGTATACAGGGTGTTTCACGGTGACAGGCCATTGGAATTATTTCAGAGACTACTTCGATTTGAATTTTGAAAATTTGGGATACCGGGTTTTCGGGCATGCCCTTCTCAACTAAAATAATGGCGTCTACGTACCACTTACGGTTATACCGGAAGTCGCCATCGCTTATTTTAAATGGAACACACTATATATTATTGCAATTTTGGATTCTACGTGTTATTTTAGGTGGACTTTTATGAAGTTTCCCTATTTCTAAAAAAATGGAGTGAATAAGTGACTGGCTTCAAACCATGTGTATTTTATAGTAAGAAAGATAAAGCAATAATATTTATAGGGGGGATAGCCTAAGCTTCCCATCCATACTTTCAAAGTGGCTTAATTGCATACAGGGTACTAGAAATTTAATGCCAAGTTTAGTTAACTTCAACCCTTCATAAGCTGTTTTTTTAAATGGAACACCCTGTATGTTTTTCTATATTCTGACACACAATTTTATTCTCTTTCGAACGATATTAGGGTTTCTAATACCTATCCCTTCTAGTTTTTAAGTTATCTACTATTTTTTGTGTAATCACCTAAAATCATGTAATTTCTTGGGAGGATAGCTGTGGAGTTTTTAGCAGAACTTCAAAACAAACAACTACACTGTCAATTTGTTGTTATAGTCTGTTTGGAAACGAAAGAGAGTAATAAAACCCCGAGATAAGAACCGGCCATGGGCGTGGTAATATTTGTTTTAGGTAATTATCGGGTAACACTAATGCTCACAGGTAATGGGTGTACATTAGTATATTTTACTGGATACATCATAGGGCAGGATCCAGTGTATTGTGACAGATCAATCCAGTCTTAGAGCTGAATATACGAAGACGTGCTACTGCAGTAGAGTAAAATTCGACTTGTGTTTAGTGACTATTGTGCCAGTGGATATAATATTGTTTGGGTAATATGTCGAGATTATCAGATTACGTACCTGCTAAACGCGTGAAAAGATGCGCGCTGTCTCAGAATGAGAAGATTATTATATTAAATGTATTTAATGCATTGAAACACCAAAATCCTACCAACAGTGTTGACGACATCGTGGAAAAGTGTTCCAAAATGACAGGGATTGGAAAATCGACTATCTACAGACTTTTAAAGGAAACAAAAAATGAACAAGATACTGTAAATCCCCCAAAATCATCTACAGGGAGGTCAAAAGTCGTTATAGATGATTTCTTCAAAAATGTCATTCGCAGAAAAGTACACTCATTTTATTTTAAAAAAGAAATACCAACGCTAAACAAAATTTTAAGTGAACTTTCAGAGGACAACGATTTGCCAAAAATCAGTAGAAGCAAATTATGGGCCGTCTTACGAGAGTTGAATTTTTGCTGGGAAAAGCAGAACAGGAAGTCAGTTCTTATCGATAAAGATGAAATTATTTGTTGGCGAAGATCCTACTTAAGATCAATTAGAAAATTCCGTGACGAAGGGAGGAATATTTATTATCTAGACGAAACTTGGGTCAACGAGGGATATACTGTAACAAAAGTATGGCAAGATAAAAATGTAAAAAGTTTTCGACAAGCATTTTTGGATGGACTTTCAACAGGGTTCAAGGCACCTTCAGGTAAAGGGCGAAGATTAATAGTGACACATATAGGTAGTGCCAGTGGTTTTGTAGATGGCGGTTTACTTTTATTTGAATCTAAAAATACAGGTGACTATCACGAAGACATGAACGCAGATGTTTTCGAAGAGTATTTTACACAGATGTTGGATCTTATTCCTCCGGGGTCTGTAATTGTCATGGATAATGCCAGTTACCATTCACGGCAGACCGAGCGGACGCCTACGACTGCTTGGAGGAAAGCCGATATAATTCAATGGTTATCCGGAAAAAACATTTCTTTTGAAACAAATATGGTGAAAAAGGAACTTTTGACACTTGTCAATCTTAATAAAGATCAGAAAAAATATGTTATCGATGAAATGGCAACAAATCGCCAAATAACGGTACTACGGTTACCACCTTATCACTGTGAACTTAACCCAATCGAATTAGTCTGGGCGCAGGTAAAAGGAGATGTAGCGCGAAATAATACGACGTTTAAATTAAGTGACGTGAAAATTTTGTTAAAAAATTCCTTGGAACGAGTAACTGCAGATAACTGGCAAAGATGTATACATCATGTACAAAAAGAAGAGGAGAAAATGTGGGAACTCGATAATTTAATTGACGTTACTGTGGAACCTATCGTTATCAATCTAGGAGACGAAGATAATTCATCAGAATATTCAGAGGATGAATTTTAATATACCTACTTTTTTATTTTCTTTATTGTACATTTATACAACACTACATTTACTCACCATAATTTGAATTTTCAAAATACATATATTTTTGTGTGGAATAAAAGTCTATTCATTAAATTTAAATAAATATTTTGATAATAATATTGAATAATTTTATTTGAATTACTAAAAACACTCTTAACCCGGTTATGATGCTTAAAGTAGCCTCATGTTTTGAAATGCTGTTTTTATATTGTTTACTTATAAGAGAAATGGACCGAGAAATTGAAGCGGCATAGACAAAGACGGATTGTCGGGGATTAAATTTTAGCTACCTGCTACAATTTAGTACAACCCGGTCACACAAAGTTTTTTTTTTAAAGTACACCTCATCTATACCGATAATACATAATATAAAAATATTGAATATAAGCACCAGTACTACATTTATTTACGATTTGCATACATAATGAGCTTTTATTACTCTCTTTCATTTCTAAACAGACTATAGTCTCTTGCAGTGACAGTTTAATTTAGTGTTTATAAGAAATGGAAAACAATACATATTCAAATGCTGATATTTTAAATTTATTATTCATTCACGTACGTTGCAATGGAATTATAAGCAGAACATGTACAGTTTTTAATGAGACATATCCTAATTTGCCACCAATGAGCAGAAAAAAGTTAAGAAGAATTTTAGCAAATCAATTAGTCTCTGAAATAATTCTAATGAGCCGTCACCGTGAGACACCCCGTATACGGGACAGCTTGTATTTAAATTAATGTTACTCGAGGTCTTTATTCTGCTATTTAATTACCTCTTTTCAGTATTGCGGTGTAATATTCAAAGAAAGAGAAACAAACGAGTCTGGTAGTGGACTACTCTTAGATTATGAACAATTCTGTAGTACGGACAAAGGTGGATTTGCTCTATGGAAATTCATATCAAAGACAATAAAAGGAACCGCTTTAATTAGTAGGGCACGGCATTAACTAACTTGATAACCTATTAAAAGAGTTCCCCTTTACGTTGTTTTATGTAAATAACGGGGTTTGTTGGGAAAGTGAAAGAGCTGACGGAGAATTAATGCCTAAAAGGCATAAAACTGACTTGATGATTGAGGTGGGGGTGCAAAAATCTTAATAAACGGTTGTATTTCTTTATTGTTTCGTTCATGCCACAATAGAGAAAGTATCTAACAAATAATGTCTCATCTACAAGACAAATTTTATTTAAATTTTTTTTAAAGTGCGACGAATTATTTGAAGACGTTTTAATAACTTTATTCTTTTCTACTCCATTGCCTTGCCAGTGTTTTAATTATATCCATTAAGATACATATTTTTTTATTAAGATATAATCAATATATCAATATCCAATATTTCATGAGCTCAACTCATATAAAATTCATTAATTTTTACAATTCACTTTAGATACTTAAGATGTTTGTTTTTCGCAAATAGAATCGGTAAAAATGTGCGACATTGAGGGAGAAATTGAGCACAATTTTATGGCTCAAAATGGTGTCCATTATTTCCCATTATTTCCTGTTACCGTACATTTGGGAAATACATACGTTTCTCCCTTTATCACCTGATTCTTTGTAGAATTTCCTCGCATGACCAAGAATTTCCCTGCATTACCTGGAATTTCCCTTCATTAAGTACAAGTTAACCAAATTTCCTTGCATTACTTGATATTTCCTTTGAATTACCTGTTTGCTTGTATTCTTTTTACATTTACATTCCAAATTTCCTCTGAATAACTGTTATATATTCTAATAGAATCAGTTGGGGCAAAGATTTTAAAATATCAAAGAGAAAGGCAAAGGGAAAATAAAGTTGGTAAAATTGATGTTAAAGAAATAAATTATAAGTTGAATAAGTGTGACCGATGGGAGTAGGATGGTTGAAATTGAGAAAGAAAAGATAAAATAAATATAAATTAGTATATGATCAATTAAAAATTTTCGTAAAAAATGAATTTCAAACAAAATTTAAAGAAATATAATGTTGGTAACAAAGTATATTCGAAGTTGAAAATGTGATTGGTAATAAAAATTTGGATTACTAAAATTAGAAAGTGATTTAAAAAAAACGGTGGGACATGAAAGGAAAGAGAGTGAGGTAACAAAGAAAGAAAAATAATAAAATTGGGGAGCTGATAGCTAAAGTTTAAAATTTGTAATTTAAAAGGAAGATAATTTGATTGCCAGAAAGAAACAAATGTATTCAATAACGAAAAACCATTTACAAGAAGGAGCAGAAGAAAACAGTTTCAAGAACTAAATTAATTGAAGATTACGGACAATAGAAACTTAAGGAATAGTAATATAGAAATATCAGCAAGGAGACAAACAACAAGGAGTTATATGACAGATGAGTCAGGAACAAAAGTTGTACTAACAGGTACAGGAAAGAAATAGAGGAAATAAAGGACCGAGAAGAAAAAAATTAGTGTATTAGACAGTGGTAAAGAGGTATAAACCCCTAATATAATACAGACTTCTGTTAAATTTAATATTTAAATCCAAATCTTGGATATTATTATTTAGTTTAAGTTAAGAGTAGAGGAAGTGGCGTAGGTTTAATTTAAAAATACTTCTATTGATAGAAGATTGAAAAATGTTTGATAAATACATAGTAAAATAAATTAAGTGTTAGTCAATCACATAATTTTTATCAGAGTAATTAAATGAATTAGAAATTATTTTTACGAGAAGTAGAATAACTGTTGTCAGTTAAAATTCGAATATAAATTTTTTGTCTTTTCCTTCTCAAGATTAAGTATCTAAATTCATTAATCAGTATAATATTTTAAAATCAAAATACTAATCTTCTCAGAACCTTACCCTGAGGTAAGACTACTCATATTAGAAAAAAATTTGCTTTCTTAAACAAAGACTTCCTCTATAAATATAACAAACAAAATTTGAATTAAATTACTATATGCTCATGTGAGCTGGCGCCCAGACAATAAAGAAGAAAAATAGGATACAAAGAAGAAGAAGCGAAGCAGAAAAGTAAATACAGATAAGAAAATTACTATCTCACAAGAATTTATAACAATATAATTGGACAACCTGGTGCAAGTAAAATTTCTGCAGATACGGATTTAAAAATATGCTCTTTTCGTTAGGTATAAATATGCAGGTTTAATAGAAACTGAAATATGAGATAAAGTCACTTATACCATACCTGGTTCAATAAATAGTAGGTTACATATTATGTTACTTATCCCCTTTCTGCTGATCCCCTTGACGATTATTTGAGTGATTTTAATACAAAAAGTTCATATAAACATTGGTCCGCAAATGCTTGGTTTTGAATATACAGGGTGTTAAACTTTTATAAAAAAATTACTATTTCTTAAATATCTTAAATACCCTTTACCCAATTTTGTTGTAATTTGGAAATGTGGTTTGTAGTGTTAAGGGGCTAATTTAACCCTAACATGATTAGATTTATTAAGTCCAGTGGCGTCCCGAGCAGTACCTTAACGAATATTTTTGACAAAAAAAATGTACTCTTTGTAGTTTTTATATATTTTTTTAATTAAGCAACTAAAAATACAACTTATTTGTCTCTCGAATGTTTTTCGTATCTTGATTAATTTTTGGAGAAAAAAAATAAAATCCACTTAATTGCATATCTCTGGACCACAAAAGAAACATTCTTGGGAAAAGTTTCTTTTAGAAATTATCATTTTCTTATATTTTTTTTATTAATAACATGTAACATCTAAATAACATAAAGTACAAATAACACTGCCAAATTACAACAAAATTGGGTAAAGGGTATTTAAGATGTTTATAAAAGATAATTTTTTTAAAAAAAGTTAAACACCTGTATACCTGTATCTTCAAAACGAAGCATCTGCAGACCAATGTTTATATGAACTTTTTGTCTTAAAATCACTCAAATAATCGTCTGTTGAATTTATTGTACATACTTAATTAACACCATAAGGTGAGTTCCAAAGTAACCAGGACTTTTTTAAATAGTAACAAAAAGTGGTACAAGCCATTTGGGATGGCTTCTACGTCCACAAAACGATCTCCTTTCATGGGCAAATGCTTTTTTCCGAAAAGGCGCACGGTGCTAAATCAGATGAATACGGCGAGTGGTTGACAGTTAAAATATGATTTTTAGCAAAAAAATCGGTCACTAGTGTCGATCGATGAGATGACGCACTATCGTGAAACGAATGCCAACTTCCTTCCGGTTGAATATGACGAACATGATCACCAAACGCTTCAAAATGTCAAAATAGAATTGTGCTTTCGTTTTGGCCCGGTGGAACGAACTCTTTGTAGACAATGCCTTTGGATTCGTAAAAGCAAATCAACACTGTCTTCACTTTTGACTTCTCCAAACAAGATTTTTTAGAATTTGGCTCATCTGCCGCCTTCCATTCGGCACTTTGGCGCTTGGTTTCTGGATTATAATAAAAATACCATGTTTCATCACCAATCACAATGTTGTAAAGGAAGTTTTTGTCCTTTTTGGCCACCTTGATGATACTCTTCGAATGTTGAACTCGTGGGTTACACACTTTTCGGTAGCCCATATGAGTAGTTATACTATAGGCGTTCAGAGTCAAAATCCCATGTATTTTCTTATGGAGGTTCATCCTGGTCATTTTTGACTAATTTTACCCCCTCTCCTCCTCCTTTTCCCTTCCCCCTCCCCTTCCCCGCCAGCCAATCAGAGCGCAGCATTTTTGGCGGGGAAAATGGCGGTAAATTCAAAATGTAGCCAGCTAGGGCTCTGCCCCCACATGCAGGTATACCTACGTAGGTATGCAGGTATCCCCCACGTAGGTTGCCTTCCCCGCGTAGGGCTTC
>NW_019417649.1:9184-57772 GCF_000390285.2 Anoplophora glabripennis | reverse complement strand
CACAGGAAAAAATATTAACTTTCTTAGAATTCTTTTTTTCCTATATCACCATATTTTTTGTTTCCAGGTGGTATTTTTTGTAAACTCTTCTACCTATTATTAGACTATAAAGTTATATATGTATGTAACGTACCAATTTATATATATTTTATAATTTCCGTTGAAATTCTTAATTATTTTAGATATTTATATTTTATCTTACGTTTTTCTTGTATTAAAAAGGTTTTATTAAAAATATTTCTTAAAAAAATTAATTCGCTGTACCTATTTCTACCTATAATTTATATTTCTCCCATCCTCTCTCTCATCTTGCACCCCCCTAGCCCATTGGCTGGCGACGCCCTCGTGTGCACGTGGTTTTTGTCTAGATTTATTTTCCTGGGTATTAAATTTTGTAATTTTTGTTGACGTTTCTCGTTTTGTTAAATTTCTCTGGTCCTATATGCTCCAGTACAATATGAAATGTATATAACTTATATTGAAAACTTATCAACTTATTTTTAATTTGTAAAAATTTTTGTATTTTCGCAGAACACAAATATTTACATGGGACTTTAAATAAATTGCCTTAAATATTCAATTGTGCAATTTTCAACGCTTTTGGCGTAATTGAATATTATTTTCCAAATAATTCATATTTTCTTTTTAAAGTTTAGTTTAAATATTGTTGAAGAAAATTCTCCAGTTTCCACAAGAAAAATTGGCTTCTCAAAGCCGACAAGGTAATGTGTCATAGTCTATAGCATTGCGAATGACAGGATATTACTTTGTGGGGTTTCACATTATGCCACGAAGATTATCTCAGTTCTTTTTTTAACAATTTAAACAACCTATTAATGAAGTTCCATTAGAAAAGGCAAAATATGTGGTTTATGTACGATTGTTCCCTAACACACTACTCTTTGATTGTACACCATCAAAATATTCCCAGAATCTGCACAGGTCGTGGCCAAAATTCACCAATTACTTGGCCACCACGCTCTCCTGATCTTAATCTTTGCGATATTTACCTTTAGAGTCACCTTAAAGGCCTAGTTTATTCTGCTCCAGCAAATAATTTGGAAAACCTCGAAATTTGGCTCAAACAATATACAGGGTGTCATAGAATAACGTGTACAACGGAAGACCACATATTCCTGAATTCAAAATAGGCAGGCAGATGGACACAAAGTTCGTGAAAATTTTTTGAATTTTGTAAATAACACTGAAATTACAGTCAACCTACAAAACCAGAGCCTACTAGTAGCACTTTGTTAAGTATTGTAATTGGGGTGGCAAGTTGTAGGTACACATTAAAAAAAATTTTTTTTGTATCCAAACGGCTCATTTAATCAAAATTCTACAAGCGACCCAAAAACTTCCAAATGGTATCACCATACATCAATTTTGTAGGAGTTGTAAGTTTTAAAAAATACTGTATAACACCAAAATATGTAGATTGAAAGCTAAAGTCCACACCCCAAAAATAATCAAAATAGAATAATATTTAATGGAGTTATTTACAAAATTTAAGAACTTTGAGGCCATCTAGCGGCATAGCGAAGCGTTTTGGGATACAGGTGAATCTAAATCTGCCTATTTTGAGTCCACGAATCTGTGGTCTTCCATTGTACACGTTATTCTGGGACACCCTGTATTTTGACCTCTAGTTTTCACCTATAAGTTTTTAAGATTGTTTAAAATATTCTTAATGAAATACCCTGTATAAATTATCAGGAAACGTCATTATGTAATGTTATTCAGTAGATTTATCGTATAATTACAACTATAGGATTATTTTTAATGAAAAAATAAAACATTTCTCAAATTGACTTAATTTTTGGGGATAAAGGAAATCTTTCAACTTCTATTTTTTAGGTGGCTGGACTAGCCCGAAGAAAAGATCGCCTGGAAGCTTTAGCTCAAAAACTTTCCAACAAAAAGGGCAAATTTTACCCCCTTAAGTCAGACTTAACAAAAGAAGAATACATTTTAAACACTTTCAAGTGGATCAAGGAGAACTTAGGCACGATTCATATTCTCGTGAACAACGCTGGCTATCTCGGAAAAACCACTCTAATTGACGGAGACAGCGATGTTTGGAGGAACACATTTGAAGTTAACGTCCTGGGTTTGTGTATAGCTACGAGGGAAGCCATAAGGGATATGAGAGCCAACGACATTGACGGGCACATAATCCACATCAACAGCATCGTGGGGCATCAAGTGATAAATTTTCGAGAATTTAACGTGTACATTTCGAGTAAACATGCAGTGACAGCCCTAGCAGAAACGCTGAGGTTGGAACTGGTAGAATTGAAGTCGAAAATTAAAATTACGGTAAAATTGCCAATACGTCCAGTAATATTTAAACAATTAGATGGATAGCTGTAAATTAACCGCGATAGATTATGTATATCCAATTCGTAAAATATTTGGAACGGTCCATGACATTATAGAGAATCTCTGTGACGTCACACCACTAGACAGGTTCGATCCCACGACTCAATATCGACGCGTTACTACGAAAACATACATACCTAATACGGACTCTAAGGAGACTCGGTAGCCGCTTGCTTGCGTAGACTTTGGAAATTTAATGCAGGTATGCGACACTTTTATTACCGGTACTTTATGATCTGCTGGATATCGATGCGACGGACGGAGAGCAGATGATATGCATGTGCACGTTTTCGCGGTTCCCCTAGTACACATGTTTATCGTACATATCATTCAACTTTATACATTATATTTATATTCTGGTTATTACGTTAACTCTATTAATGAAATTTTATGAATAAATGATGTTTTTCTACAAATTGTTGCATCTTGTTCTTATTTGAAAAGCAACGATTGTAAAAACCGTATTTCACAAAAAAAAAAGTGAAAAATTTTTGATATTTTTAATTATGCATTTAAAAATACAAAGCTGTGTGTAAAAATCAAGACTTCGTTTGAATGCAAATTAAGAACAATTGCCAAGACAATCCAGGTATAGCTGCTCTACACGGGCATATTGTCCAGATAACGATTCGGACCCCGGATTTTAACTTTACAAAAAAATCGATATTTTATTAAAATTTGTAACGTTTCCTTTTTAATTGGGCTTGATGTTTATATCTGTTTAGTTTTGTCTGCTTCCATAACTAGAGATATCTGTGATGTATGTGAAACAAAGTCAAGTATGCTTAGACGTTAACGAGTGGTATGACGTCACAGGATGGCTTCCTTGCGTTTTCCCGCGTTCCATTTTATTTATTTTGAGGCAGAAATTGTTGAAAAAATTCTGATCCTTTGCGCTTTAACTAAGTACTTTCTGAATATGCATTGAAAAAATAGGTTAAATGATCTCATTCCACCATTATTAATTAAAAGAAGATATCATTTCACACGAGCTGTCAAAAATAGTGTAATGACTTCGAAAGCGATAATACTCATGTGAAAGTAAAGAGAATGAACAAACCTTAACACTGTCGTAAGGGTAAGTTAAGAAATAGTTAAGAAAATGTATTTTTATTGAAATTTTTCAAACCAATATTAAAATTTACATAAAATTCGATGGTTTTGAATTAATAACATAGAATTCGGAACTTCTATAACTTATTTTTGAAAGTAAATCCATCATAACTTCTGTTGTTTTTTAAAGAATAAGTATGAGAAGCTTTCAAATTAGTTGTACCTACTATTTTTAACACCCTGTACAATTATAAAAATCTGTCATGCACAGGTTCACATTTTTTTATATGACATATATTTACATTAACTATCAGTGATTTATCTAATGATACCCTAAGGATATGGTAAATACGTTTTTTGTGGTCTTTAATTGACTTATCGTATAATTCTTGGTTACTTATTCCTTGAAGGATTAGTTTTGGGATATAGATTAAAATTTGTGTCACTTGTTTAATTTACAAAAGGAGTATATAATACCATCATAACATAGGTACCTTAAAGGGGGTGCTTTTTTCTTATTTTAACGAATGCAAACGAAACAGAGATTAAGAATTATAACAACTAAAATTTTTACACTTCCTGTTTGAAATTCAAGATTATTTTTCAGAGTATCAGTCCGGGACTTGTGGATACCGAAATTTTACCAAATTATATAACGAAGCACAAGAACCTTATTGAAGAAAAACAAATAATCGAACCAGAGAATATCGCTGATGCGGTTGTTTACGCATTGTCGACTTCTCCGCATGTGCAGGTAAGTTTTGTTCAGATTTTACTACACTGGCAAAACGAAATAATTGCTAGTAAAATCGCATTCTAAAAATCCCTTGTACCTCAAGTTTTATGCCAACATTCAAATTTGTGTGGAAATTATCCTTAACAAATAAAAAAAAATAACAAACTTTAACATCCTGTATATCGAAAACTAAGCGTTTGTCGACCCACGTTTATATTATATAAAAGTCTTATTTTGACCTCAAAAATACGCCCCTAAATTCTTTGTACTGAATTTTTAATCACCCTGTATATGATTTTTTGCGTTTTTTGACCAAAAAAGGCCAATACCTCAATGAAGATGCATTTTTTCGAAAATCAAGTTCATCAAAATAAAATTTCCTACAAAATTACTCCGATGAAAAATTTCGATTTTCCCAATAACTTGTCTGGTGTATTTTTTAAATGAAGTATAGATTATGTGAAAATTAATGTTTTGGAGCTAAAATAATGGTCAATTCATTTTTAAATAACAAAATTGGATTAGAGATAAGAAAATTACGGAAAATTTTGGAAAAGTTTTCAGGGTTTGAATATTTATGAGCATCAAATGTATCATTTCATAGGTTTTCAACGGTGTACAAGTACGAATTAATTAAGCGCTTTTTAATATTTTTCAGAAAAATCTGTTTTCTTTGAAATAATCGGCACGTATTTTAATTTGCAAACATCTTGTGAAAAGGATGGTATTTTGTATTTCCGTAATACTGACTATTAAAAAGTATGTAAAATTAATTTTCTTTACTGAAAGATATAAACACATGTATGAGTCACTATGTCCTAGAAAACATGGAAGAATATATATGATACTTTAATATAATGGCTTTTAGTAATAAAGATTATTGAAAAAGTAAAGTATGTACTATTAATATGTGTATTAAGCAAAATACTCCACTTAATTCCTTATACAATTACCGACATAGCTTATTAATTATAATTGTAGTTTAATTTAATAATATAAATTATTTAAGATAATTAAAATTAATAAAGAACACCTAATGAAATTAATATTAATTATACATTAATTAAAAAAAATTAAAAAATCGATGTAATTTCGAAACTATTTCAACACGCTGCAGTTATAGATAACAATTATACAATATTGGAAACTTAAACTTAAATATTTTTATTATTTATATTGCAAAAGGTGACGTATATAAGATTATTGAAAATTATGGTTTATATGGAATTACAAAGTGAACTTCTACAATTAATTTCGTACATATAAAAATGAAAATAAAGAAAACGAATACGGTCCTCACTTAAAACTGAGTATTTTTGTATATTTCATTACAATCGAAAAATGTGTCAGCTGTGTTGCAGAGAAAAAAGATGGAATTAAATATGTCAACTCGTTTTTTTTGTTGTTTTTTGTTCGTTGTTCACCCTTGAAAAAAGCCAGATGTCATAATATAAAGCTATTGTTGTTAAGCTAACTCTAAATAGTTCTCGTATTAAACGTTTAAAATATTTTGTCTTTCTAGAAAACAATCTTAAGGGGGTCGTTTTTATGCGTAGTCTTCAGTGAATTTATAGTAGACCTTTGATAAAACTTTTAAAAATTCTGATTAAGTTAGAAACAATATCTCTTTACTGTACCAGTTGCATATGTTTTCTCCAAGGTATAAGACATTTCACAAGCTGACAATCTATTCAGAATAGATGAAAAACATATTTTTATTTCTTTTGTTTATCGTTAGATTCCCTGAAGAATACGAGTTTTTAAATATTTAAAACTTGTAATTTATTATTATTAACAACTTTGATATTTAAAAAAATTTTAAATAATCTACATTTTTTATTCTAATTTTGATTTCTTTGTTTCAGATTCAAGAACTTACCGTAAGGTCCGTTGATGAATCCTTTATAAACAGCAACTAATTAGTAAAATACTGAAAATATTTTACTTATTGTTGGCTTAAAATTAAAAATTTCCGCCATTTCTTCATCTTATGTAGCTTATGTCTTTTATTTACCTATAACCAGCTAGAAGATTTTATTTTATTATAACAAAACGACGACTAAACTAAATTTTTATAACCTTAGCTGGGGTTAATGCATAGACTTAAAGAATTGAGCTTGCTGCAATGCGATAACATGGCAGTGGTAGTTACTAAGGTGCAGTACCGTAAATGGAAAAAATAAAACCTCGAAACGATAACAGTTCATTTAATTTACAATTTATCCTACGTGACTGCTGTAGAATGTCCTGACTAGTGGCACGAAGAGGAGCAAGAAGTTGGGTAGTTCCGAATCAATTCCCGTGGTAGCTAACAGAAAAGCGTCCAATAATTCTTCTCGTGACAGTAGCAGGGCCAGGGATCAACGTCCAATAGACCTTTTTAGTAGTTACGTCACATACGCCAAATAGTGCACCTTGTCATGAAGAATTTCTCAATATTTTTACTAGATCGATTTTCGACCTTATGTACTTTGGACATAAGTACCAAAAAAATGTCTTCCTTGTCATGACATTTAAATTTATAGAACAATATTGAGTTTTATATTAATTAATAAATTAAAATTATATCAATGTTACTGAGCATACGCATTAAACATAATTTCATGTAAGCGAAGTAGCCTCGCAACAAGATATCATTCAAGAAAATTTGGTATTGGTTAAGAGTACGTCTTTAATAAACCACTTGAAGAAAGAAAATACTCGCTAAACACACTGACACAGCACAACACCTTGAAAAATAATAAAAATACCAAGATTAAGGAAGTATATCGGGGTCCGAGGGAAGTGAGGAGCGCAGGAGGAGGTCCTATGCTTTTCTTATGGGACTAAATCCTGCTGCCAATTTGAAGAAATTAAATTCTATTGAAATTATTTGCGATAAACATTATCTATATAGCAAAGAAATCTACTCATATGCACATAGCATACATATTGACTAATTAACAAACATAAAAATATCATATTTAAGTCGTTTTATATCATATTTAATGAACGCATAAAGACTATGTAGATGTGGCAACCGCGTTAATAATTGACTCGCAGTTGTACACACTGCGAACCACCTCGGACATCGGAGATATTGCNCTTTTATATCGTTTCTTGTAAGTTTTAAGCATATTAGTGTATCTATTTTATCAAACACGTGTGTTTGTTCTTAAGAACATCCAAATCCTTGTAAAAAGAAATTAATTTGAAGTTGCTCATTTTTATAGTATCTATGTAAATAGTACACAAGGGTCAGATTCGGTTTGTACAATTTCAACTATGACAGTTTGTTGCGAGTTCCCTAAATATGTGACGTCACACTAAAATAGTCTATTTCATGGTTCTTAGAACTGAGTGAAGTACAGGAAACAGAACCAAAAGTCATCTCCAAAAAAAAAAAAAAAACCTTGGAAGCAAATAAATTAAGTTTGTCCCTTTGGAAGTCGTAGTAAAAAAATACACAGAAAATGAAAGAAACATGTGAAAAGCTAGGACTGCTCGTCATGCATACTTTCGATGAAGGATTTTTCTCTGATGTAAATACAAGAATACTGACTTGGTGGAGTAACACTGCACCATACAAATACGAATCCCTAGGAGTAGGAGCAACTTTCCGATAAAAATATACAATTACTATTAATCGGCATTTCAAACTATTGAAAAAATCACTAATAAAAATAGAGACGGTTCGCGATTAAGAATCTAAAACAGAGAAACTGCTTTGTACACAACATCTGTCATCAGTAAACCAGAAAAATTTCAAAGGAAAAGAAATATTCGAAAACTTGACCTTTCATGTCACTTGATTTTGGTTTTAATTCAAATTTTACTGTGGTTAGTAGTTAATGAAAAGAAGGTATCAATACGATCATTTTCTCTACTACAAATTTTAATAAAAATCCAAATGCCAGTGAAGATTTATTCTCTTTTGAAGTCCGTATAAGCCTAACATTTTAAGATTAAATATGTTCTAAATTTTAGTGAATATTTTTAAGAAATTAATTTTTGTACGCATATTCAATAAATTTCGTTTTGACCACTGAAAATTTATCGATATCGGCGGCACTTTGAAGTATTAATAAATAGATGACGAAAAAATAGATCTTGTGGCTTATCATTCACAGGCAATTGAATTTTTAAAAAATGATATGACTTATTGATGAAATCGATAACAATATTTGACATAATTTTAATCTATTGGCGATAAAATATCTAAAATTATCACATTTAAAACAAAGGAACTCCTACACTGAAAAATTGCCGAATCATCATAGTTAAAGTAATATCTATTCTTGCGTTATTCAACATTGTGTAATCGATATATGAGGACTAAAATATAAAAAAATGCATTTTTTTATTTAATAAAGTACTATAAAACTATAAGAATTACCAGTGTATAATTTCTATACGCAACAGAAATACAAATATATTTTTCAAAACGAATAGGAGAATCAGCGATGAAAATAGATGTCCGAACTTATTTCTCTAGTTTTTGTATCGGACCTTACAAAGAACTGTGCAGCCTTCTCATCACATTCTTTGATTTTACAAAATGATCCCGTTAAGATTTGGTGCTAAATGCTATGAGATGCACATCTAAAGATTTACAATATATATATTCATCTGCAGCTTGAGCTTGGTGTAACTATATGATACCCTTTTCTAAAGCATGATATTCTGTAGTTAGAAGATACAAAAAACGTGCTATTAAGCCATGAGTCCTTATGAATACGACTTAAAATTCTCAATCCGTAGTCTCTGGAGGATAGGAGAATAAGTGATGATTTCATAGTGGCATATAAGGTTCTCCACTGCTCAGATGAAATATTCGTCCGCAATAGGAGATCATAATTTAAAATTAAAGAAGGAACATTTTCACAAGCGTACAAAACAGTATTTCTTCGATCCATTTCTTCAAATCTGCAGTTGATTTTGTGCAACAGAGCTACCTCTGACCACAAGAATCTTAGGAAAATTGACACTTATATTTGATTTGTCCTCGTATACAAAAAGATAATTTTCCCACTCCGCAAACTTGAAATAAATAGTCGGCAACAAAATCAAGCAATCAGTTTATCAGAACTTCGATTACAGATTCACGATGGTACTCTCTATGGAACGTTGGGTTGGCAATGTGGCCGTAGTCACTGGTGCTAGCGTCGGTATTGGAGCTGCAATTGCCGAGGCTTTGGTGGAACAAGGGCTTATAGTAAGTAAAGTATATTTTATGATTTTTACGAAATACAAAAACTTAATTCTATTGCGTTGTTACCAAACATATTAATTTTTATTTTGAAAGGGACGTATATGTATTCCAAATATATTCCGTTTACTCCTAAATTTGTCAAAATACGATAATTTTATGAGGTTAATTTTTTGTATCCTTTTAACGAGGTATTTGTATATATATCAAAATGTTATATGCGTCGATGCTTCACAAAAGGAGGTGACTCCCTCATACCTACGGCATTGGTAAATAAAACACAGGTGTATTTTCCTGTCAAATTTTGTGGAGACATGATCACACGTCTTCAAATATTGAAGAGGAATTACAGTTTTTTTATGGTCCATATCTCGAAAACGGTATTTTTATCTGAGGAATATCCATTTAAGGTTTATGAATTTCCTTCTAGGTACCCTGTATTGGAAAATACAAATAGACAAACATATTTTTATTAATAGTCCAGGCGGTAGAGCAGTAAAAGTAGGCTCTGGCATTTGTGTTTTGTTGTACAGAAAAATCCCAAATATTATGTACAATAAGAATCCGAATTTGCCTATTTCAAAAATCCATTGCTAAATTCAGGGGAACGACAAACATACAANAGTCTCTGGAGGATAGGAGAATAAGTGATGATTTCATAGTGGCATATAAGGTTCTCCACTGCTCGGATGAAATATTCGTCCGCAATAGGAGATCATAATTTAAAATTAAAGAAGGAACATTTTCACAAGCGTACAAAACAGTATTTCTTCGATCCATTTCTTCAAATCTGCAGTTGATTTTGTGCAACAGAGCTACCTCTGACCACAAGAATCTTAGGAAAATTGACACTTATATTTGATTTGTCCTCGTATACAAAAAGATAATTTTCCCACTCCGCAAACTTGAAATAAATAGTCGGCAACAAAATCAAGCAATCAGTTTATCAGAACTTCGATTACAGATTCACGATGGTACTCTCTATGGAACGTTGGGTTGGCAATGTGGCCGTAGTCACTGGTGCTAGCGTCGGTATTGGAGCTGCAATTGCCGAGGCTTTGGTGGAACAAGGGCTTATAGTAAGTAAAGTATATTTTATGATTTTTACGAAATACAAAAACTTAATTCTATTGCGTTGTTACCAAACATATTAATTTTTATTTTGAAAGGGACGTATATGTATTCCAAATATATTCCGTTTACTCCTAAATTTGTCAAAATACGATAATTTTATGAGGTTAATTTTTTGTATCCTTTTAACGAGGTATTTGTATATATATCAAAATGTTATATGCGTCGATGCTTCACAAAAGGAGGTGACTCCCTCATACCTACGGCATTGGTAAATAAAACACAGGTGTATTTTCCTGTCAAATTTTGTGGAGACATGATCACACGTCTTCAAATATTGAAGAGGAATTACAGTTTTTTTATGGTCCATATCTCGAAAACGGTATTTTTATCTGAGGAATATCCATTTAAGGTTTATGAATTTCCTTCTAGGTACCCTGTATTGGAAAATTCAAATAGACAAACATATTTTTATTAATAGTCCAGGCGGTAGAGCAGTAAAAGTAGGCTCTGGCATTTGTGTTTTGTTGTACAGAAAAATCCCAAATATTATGTACAATAAGAATCCGAATTTGCCTATTTCAAAAATCCATTGCTAAATTCAGGGGAACGACAAACATACAAAAACAACGAAAAATGGCCCGTTTTTCGACATATTTTTCCCTGTAACATTGAAAGTAAGCCCTAAATAAAAAAGTCATTCTTTATTTTTTGTTTATTTGAGGATTTTCTGTAATGGTACAACAACTGGAATAAAAAAAGGTGAATTTTGCCTTGACAATGGGCGAAAAATGGTAGAAAATCATATAAGTATACAGGGTGATAGATTAACGGTACGCAGCGGCTGTATATAGGAAACTAGACGTGCTACGATTATGGGGTAATAAATCTATTAACAAATACGACCAAAAGAAATTGATTTAAAATATTTTCAAGTTTGTAACTTAACCGCTAGGGGGCGCAACTGCTATAGTGTTACAGAAAACTGTCGGTTTTTCGAAATTTCGCTTTATATAACCTAAGTTGCAAATACATTTTTTAGAGACACTGTTAAACCCTTCACTAGTTTTGTTTGAACTTTTTTTTGTTATTACCATAGCAACGTTAGTATGAAGGGCGCTATCTTAAATTTTTTTTTAAAGAACTATTAATAAAATTTATATTTATGAGATAGGAAAAAAAATATTATCATAATAAAGCAATAATTCTTTTTAAAATAACGGAGGATGTTCTAGCACAACCTCACTATTTTAGCAATAACTTGAAAACGAAAAAAGATATCGACCTCCGATTTGTGTATTCGTTTTCCATAATGAATGGTGTATTAAGCCATGAAAAAAAAACCTATATCGTTGCATTTAATTTTTTTAGTAAACGGAAACAATTACAAAACTTTTCTCATTAGCGTCGTCTATACCGTTGTGCAGGAAAATAATATTTTTATTCCTATATCATAAATATAAATTTTATTAATAGTTCTTTAAAATGAGCCATCGTTTATTGAAATCGATTACCTAAGGCATTTAGAAGTTATGACAATTTAAAAATTTCAAGATAGCGTCCTTCATACTGACGCTATGGAAAAGTTCAAACAAAATTTGTGAAGATTTTAACAGTGTATTTAAAAAATGTATTTGCAACTTAGGTTATATAAGCGAAATTTTGAAAGACCGAAAATTTTCTATAACACCATAGCAGTTGCGCCCCCTAGCGGTGAAGTTACAAACTTGAAAATATTTTAAATCAATTTCTTTTGGTCGTATTTGTTGATAGATTTTTTACCCCATAATCGTAGCACGTCTAGTTTCCTATATACAGCCGCTCGATACCGTTAATGGATCACCCTGTATATATTTGGAGCAATTTTTAAAATAAGTCAAGATTTATAAATATTGATGAAACTTTGGGAACAAATAGTAAAACATATGTCAATTATANAGATATCGACCTCCGATTTGTGTATTCGTTTTCCATAATGAATGGTCTATTAAGCCATGAAAAAAAACCTATATCGTTGCATTTAATTTTTTTAGTAAACGGAAACAATTACAAAACTTTTCTCATTAGCGTCGTCTATACCGTTGTGCAGGAAAATAATATTTTTATTCCTATATCATAAATATAAATTTTATTAATAGTTCTTTAAAATGAGCCATCGTTTATTGAAATCGATTACCTAAGGCATTTAGAAGTTATGACAATTTAAAAATTTCAAGATAGCGTCCTTCATACTGACGCTATGGAAAAGTTCAAACAAAATTTGTGAAGATTTTAACAGTGTATTTAAAAAATGTATTTGCAACTTAGGTTATATAAGCGAAATTTTGAAAGACCGAAAATTTTCTATAACACCATAGCAGTTGCGCCCCCTAGCGGTGAAGTTACAAACTTGAAAATATTTTAAATCAATTTCTTTTGGTCGTATTTGTTGATAGATTTTTTACCCCATAATCGTAGCACGTCTACTTTCCTATATACAGCCGCTCGATACCGTTAATGGATCACCCTGTATATATTTGGAGCAATTTTTAAAATAAGTCAAGATTTATAAATATTGATGAAACTTTGGGAACAAATAGTAAAACATATGTCAATTATACCCTAAAAATTTTGAAACGATCGATGGCGTGGTTTTCGATTGACAGGATTGTTAATTAAGAAAATTTCAAAAAGTTTATCGTATCGTGGGTTTAAATTAAGGTTTAGAAAGTGCACACAATTTTTTAGAGATGCTTGTTGTCATAATAAACAATGAACAATACTAAAAATACCTATTTTTACACTTTTATAACCATTTAGATTTTAGGCTGTTACAAATTCGTTTCTCACTACAGGGATCTCGGAATAGGTAAGAGGTACGAAGTAGCTTAAATAGGGGCAAAGTTGCGTAATCAGGGGACCAACATTATGCCTCTAAAAAATTAAGGCTAGCATGATTAGTTTTCGAATTATGTACTTGAAAAAAAACCGAAATTTTGGAAATCCGTTTTTGTTTCATTTCAGCCTTGTTTGAGGTAATATTGAAAAAAGAACAACACTTTCTAATGGCCACTTTTTGCCCTCTATCGAATGGCATAATCAATTTTTATATGTAACGTTTCGTCTCTCCAAGACCAACATCAACTTCATTTTTTTAAATACGACCTAGAAATTTTATTACATTTTTTACAAGCTTTCATGACCCCCAATACTGTACTGCCTCAGTCCGAATCAGATTCAGACGTTTTGTCTCGAAAAATTCATCTTCAGGTATTAATTCCAAATTTATCTAAATTTTTTATTTAAATTTCTTTGTTTATTGAATTATCGTACACTGTAAGTGTCGTTAGACCCTGTGAAATCCATCAAGTTATTTAAACTATTACCACCATGCGTTACAATTAAACATTTATTATTATTAACTATTACCATCACTTGGTCAAACATAACTCCATAAGTTGTTGCGTCAAAATTAAAACATTATTACAATTTTAATTTTATTATGACAAATAAATTCCTAAAAATGCATATGAACAACCGAAACTACAACTGAATATTATTGTTTAAAAAATTTCAGTAAATGTTCAAAAACATTTTCGTTTTGGCAAAAGTTGAAAATGAAGATCAGCGTAATATTATCGGAATTTATTATATCTGTAACCGCAACTGTGAAAGAGCATGTCAGATGTATTTGTATGAATATCCTGAAAAAAATAGATCGGAATTTGTTTGAATTTTGAGCACTCGAGAAGCCTAGAAATAACTAAGGACACGGAATTAAAACTAATAATTTTTTATTTTAATGCGAGGTGGTAATAGTTTAATTAACTAGATGGATTTCACAGGGCCTAACGACACCTACAGTGTACGATAATTCAATAAACAAAGGAGTCTAATTAAAAAATTTAGATAAATTTGGAACGAATACACTGAAGATGAATTTTTCGAGACAAAACGTCTGAATCTGGTTCGGGCTGAGGCAGTATAGTATTGGGAGTCATGAAGGCTTGCAAAAAATGTAATAAAATTTCTAGGGTCGTATTTAAAAAAATGAAGTTGATGATGGTCCTCGAGAGACGAAACGTTACATATAAAAATTGATTATGCCATTCGATAGAGGGCAAAAAGTGGCCATGAGAAAGTGTTCTTCTTTTTTCAATATCACCTCAAACAAGGCTGAAATGAAACAAAAACGGATTTCCAAAATTTCGTTTTTTTTCAAATATTTCGAAAACTAATCATGTTAGCCTTGATTTTTTAGAGGCATAATGTTGGTTCCCTGATTACGCAATTTTGCCCCCATATAAGCTACTTCGTACCTCTTACCGTTTAATAATAAAATATGCCGGCATAACTCTTCGGATTTTTGTTAAGGGATGTTCAAAGATTATCTAAAAATTTTAGCAAAATTAGAAATTGCAATTTTTAATATATGTAGTTTATTGACGTTGAAAATGATTAAAATCGCGTTTTTTCGAACAAATAATCGTTAATATCTAGAAAATGGTAGATTTTAGATAAAAGCTGCATAGGAACTTTTTTGCTCAGAATACCCCAAAAAGCCTAAAAATCGAAAATTATGAATTTGTGTAAAAAAAATTGTTTAAACAATTTTTGACCATTAGTGACGTCTGGCAACATTCGGATATGTTTCAAGGGTCATTTTTTTAGTATGATTATGAAAAAAATCTAATAAGAATCATGTTCCTAGCGGGAGCGACGATACAGCCTGGACTAAATGGTTTTTTGGAATAGGCAAACTCAGATTTTTATTTTACATAATATTTGAGATTTTTCTATATAACAAAATAGATGACTTCAAATACAAACGCCTCGAATGCTCTACCGCCTGGACTATAACTACTTTTACTTTTCTTGGTTGTACCAAGATTCAAACATTGTTCGATCAAGTGATTCATCTGCATCAATTTCTGATAGGTGGCTGGACTAGCTCGTAGAAAAGACAAACTGGAGGCCTTGGCCAAGAAACTTTCCAACAAAAAGGGCAAACTCTACGCAGTCCAAACCGACCTGACTAAAGAAGAAGAGATCGTGAACGCCTTCAAATGGGTCAAAGAAAAGCTTGGACCTGTTCACGTACTCATCAACAACGCTGGATTTTTAAAACAGAACAGTCTGGTAGACGGAGATATCCAGATTTGGAGAAACACTCTCAACGTCAACGTCCTCGGTCTGTCCATAGCTACGAGGGAAGCCGTAAGGGATATGAGGGCAAACAAAGTAGATGGACATATAATCCACATCAACAGCGAAGTCGGGCATCAAGTACCAAGCTTTCCACAGTTCAATTTGTACCCAGCCAGCAAATTCGCAGTCACAGCCCTAGCAGAAACGCTAAGATTGGAGCTCCTCAATCTAAAGTTGAAAATAAAAATCACGGTAAATACTTTACTTCTAAAGTAACTGTCATTGTCAAAATGTTTTCTAATTTTACTTTAAAGAATTGTGACCTAATTTTACTGAAAGGTAACATTTTTTAGAGCATCAGTCCAGGACCTACAGATACAGATATGCTGCCGGACTTTATGACATCTGACAAGAGTTATTACGAAGAGAAGAAGATAATCGAGCCTGAAAATATCGCCGACGCGGTAGTCTACGCCCTGTCGACTCCTCCTCACGTTCAGGTATCATTTTTTTTTAAATTGGCACTCATTGAAAAGTAGTACTGAATGTATGTTGTTCTCATGCGGCATAAAGGACTTTTCATTCATTAGACTGTCCCACACTTGTAATAGAAAATTAATTAATTATATAAACAACTGTCTTGAGATATTACATAAATGATAAAGAAAGCAATATGTTCTTTAAATATTAAATGTTAATTATAAGTATAAAACTAAGCAAATAATTAAGAATGTAAATAATGGAGTACTCCAAGTATAATAGACTAGAGCGAATCTGTCGAAATATCTGCCGATAAAAATTAATGATATAATAATTAATAATGAGAAAGAAATTGCTGATGCCTTTAACAGTTATTTTAAAAATGTACCCATTAATATTGTAAATCAGATCCCTCAAATTAAATCAAATGATAGATATAGCAAGGAATCTATAAATAATACTACAGGGTGATCGAGAATGGTTGACCGTGCCGCCTCATACTGATTTTTGATGTGCGGCATACCAGTTTTTGATACCAATACTAGAATCATGAGCGCAGGTTGAGGGATTTTATTGGTAAACAAATAATTACGTTCAAACGTCAAATAAATTAGGTTACTGTCAAAATGGAAATTCNCAGATCTCGAATTTTGCTCTAATTAAGCTCTGGTTACGTGACCTTATCGCGACAATACGTTGGGGTAGACGTAACGGAAGCGTTGTCTCCTTATGTTGTTGCAATCTTCAAAACAACGTGAAAATTAAAAGGAAAAGTTATGGTCAATGTTCAAATAGGATTTATAGAAATAAGCATAAGAAAACTGAAATATAACATGAGACGAGAGGAAAACTAAGAACCAATTTATGAGGCAGAATCAAGGACAGGGTTGGAAACCTTTAAAAAAATTTAGATGGAAAGGATATGAACGATGCTACAGAAAAGGAATAATTAAACTGATTAAAGAAGAAATGGAGACGAAACGAAAAGATTTTTGGAAAATAAAAGTCATGGGTAAAAAAAACTGAGAAAGACTATTGACGAGGAACGTGACGTCTGGAAGAGATAGAGGCATCAAAAATTTAAAAAAACATGCGAATCAAGATGGAGGAAAATTTTAAACAGAGAAATGTATGTGGTGTAGTAAATCGAGAACAGGGCAATAATTTGTTTAGAAATTTTTAGATGGAAAGTATAGGAATGATGCTACACAGAAAGAGTAACTAAGCTGATTAGTCCAAGAAGAAAAAAGTAGGAAAATGAATAGAAGAATATCACAAATAGTATACTTAAAGGCATTTAAATAGAGAAGATAGGAGAAGAAATGGAGACGAAGTAGAGGGAAACGGCGAAAAATTTGGAAAATAAAAATTATGCATTGGCAAAAGTAAAGTTTTCGAAAACAAAACAGAGCATAAAGGATGCTAAGGAAAGCTGGCGGAGAACAAGACAACTGGAAGAGATAGAAGCATTAAAAATTAAGAAGGTTTGTGAAACGGTGGAGGAAAATTTTAAATAGAAAAATATGTGTAGTGTAGTACTAGATTTTTTTAGAAATGTTTAGATAGAAAGCATAAGAATGATGCTCTCTTCATATGACATTCCTAGCCATAACACAGCCACACAAAAAAAAGTTGTCTACTTTTCCTGCGACATATGTTATCCGTAGTATTTTTGCCTCCTGATCACGAATCCGGTGCCAGAATTGTGCTGTCCCATCACAGGAATTTCCTAACCTCAAAAAAAACAGGTCAAAAAAGCAAAAATTCACGAAAAAGTGCTAGGAAACATACAAATTTTTTTTTCTATATTCAAATGTTCATTTATATGGTTATTAAGACCCCGTTTGTTCCGTGGTTCTTTTTCTAACCTCAAAAAAACGGGTCAATTAAGGTCAGATAACACAAATTTTCAAAAAATAACAGATTCGCGCCAAATTTGGTATACGGGGGTCGCTGGTCACGGATACGAGGTCAATTTTGCAAAATTCAAGTTGGCGGATCCAAGATGTCCTATCAAATTTTATTACCTGAGATTAAGCAGAAAACCCGTGAATAGCTCTTTTACAGAAAAGGTATAGCCTAAAAAAAAGGTTAAAACTTGATTGGGTACTCAGGTTATAAAGTAAACAAAAATATTATAAAATCAATTTTGCAATTCTGACCTTGAATTCGTGATCAGTAGAGTTCGGGACTCGGTCGGGTGATCATAACCGTCGCGTCCGCCTCTCGCTACAGCGTATCGTACGAAACCGGTAATAAGGGCAGTTATTGGCTTCGAGTTTGCTTCGTGTATATGTGTATTAATATTCTAATAATGTCGAACGCACCAAGGGGTAAAAAACAACCTTTCGCTGAAAAAGTACGAAAATGTATTTATTTTTATTTATCCCTACCTATTTATTTATTTGTTTTCGACGAAGGCGCCTATGACTGGCCGACGAAAACCACGAACTCTAGTAATCAGCGACCCCGAATATATTTTTTTTATTTTTCCGTTATTTTTACCTATTTTTTGAGGTTAGGAAATTCCTATGATGTGATAGCTCAATTGTGACACCGGATTCGTGATCAGGAGACAAAAATACTACGGATAACATACAGGATGGGCCATTAGTGTGAGAAAGTAAAATATCTCCCTTGTTACCCATAATACAAATAAAGGTTATACGGAAAAAGTTATACGGAATCAAGAAACCAAAACTACAAAAATAATTTGAAACATAGGTACTGTGCGATGAGTAAAAACGGGACACGCCAAATATTACATTTTTTAAATGTATGGATTTCTGAGAAAATTCTTTATATGACAATATAAACAGTTTATCATTTTAGTGCGGTGTTGCCAAGTTATGTAGAAAATTCTTCGAATTTTGGAAAAAACATCGAAGAAGTTGTCTTAACTTTTAGCTCCTAACACTTGGAACGTAATAATTAAACAGTTATAGGCAAATGTTAGATATTAGCTAATATCGATATTTTATACAGGGCATTTTTTATAATACGATCACTTTAAGAAAGTTCAAACTTGATTTTCTAAAATTTTTCAAATGGAACACCCTATATTTTATTGTTCTATTTTATTCACATATCGGTCCACTTCAACTTTTATTAAGCATGTTCTATATCTAAAATTGTTAGTTTTTAAGATATAGCAACATTTCTGAAATTTTTTTTATTATTTTATAGAATATCACAAATAAATATCAACTAATGAAATTAACTCAAAATGGAACGATAAATTATAAACTAACAAGTTGACCCAATGTGACAGTTTTTTCCAAAGCCATTTCCTGCGACCGAAAATAATAAAAATTAGGTTTTTCCAGAAATGTTGCTATCTTAAAAACTAACAACTTTAGGTGTAGAACATACTTAATAAAAGTTGAAGTGGACTGATATGTGAATAAAATAGAACAATAAAATACAAGATGTTCCATATGAATAATTTTAGAAAATCAAGTGTGAACTTTCTTAAAATGATCGTGTTATAAAAATGCCCTGTTTAAATATATATCAATATTAGCTAATATAGGAGTTTTTGCCTAACATGTGCCTATTACTCTGTCAAATATTTTTGCTCCAAGTGTTAGTAGTTGAAAGTTAATACAATGATTCGAGGTCATGTTTTTTTCCAAAATTCGAAGAATTTTCTACATAACTTGGCAACCCGCACTGAAATGTTAAACTGTCTATATTGCCATATACAGAATTTTCTCAGAAATCCATATGTTTAAAAATACACAGGGTGTTCCATTAAAAAAATGTTTTTATTTTTACTCATCGCCCTGTGTGTTTCAAATTAATTTTGTCCTTTAGGTTTTTTGATTCTGTACAACTTTTATAACGATACAGCGATACACTGCAACCTGCAACCTGCTGTTTCTCATCAAAGCAAACTGCTGTATGTTTATAAGACGACTATTACTACTACTTTCACACCTCTGAATATCCAGCGCAAGCGATCCAGCCCAAAAATTTGCGCTGAACATTTTTGTTAGCTGTCGAAATTTAAGAAGTGTCTTAAAAACGTTTGCTTCAAGCAAATGGAAGCAGTTGGAAGTGCTTGATTATGTTAGATGGTAGGATTGTCTATATGACCGAGAGCAATAAACAACAGTTACATGCAATATGTAATAACAGGGTAATTTGAATTTTTTCACATTTTATTGAATATTTTACCTTAAAATTACATAAAATCCATAAAAATATCTATATTTTTACAATAAATGTTCAATATGATGTCCATTGTTGTTCAAGCAGGTATTAATTCTTCTCTTCATATTATTAAATACATTATGTAAAACATTTTGTGTAATACTCCTAATTTCGTTTGTAATTGCCCCTTGAAGTTCTTTAATCGTGTGTAACCGTTGAGCAAATACTGAATTTTTTAAAAAACCAAATAAATAAGTCTAGGGTGTAAGGTCAGGAGAACGTGGTGGCCATCTATCTCGACTAATTATTCGATCATCATAATACTCTCTAATCAACTCTAAAGTTTCGTTAGAGGTGTGAGCTGTTGCGCCATCTTGCTGAAAGTATCCATGATGGATTTCATCGTTGTGAAGTTCCTCAAAAAATGGTAACAATATTTGCTACCGATATACCTGCTCAGTTACATTTTCACGGAAAAAATATGGTTCGATTATTCTTCTACGTGACATAGCTACCCAAACACCAAGTTTAATAGGGTGTAGAGTTGTTTCACGCAAAATATTAGGGTTTTCTGTGTTCCAAGAGGATAATTTTGGGAGTTTACGTACCCTCTTAAATGATACATGCTTCATCAGAAAAAATTGTTAGATCTAGAATATCGTCGTCATTCAGATTTTCGTTAAAGCAATTACAGTATTGCACACGTTTTCCAAAATCTAACGGAAGTAGTTCCTGTACAACACTAACTTTATAAGGATGAAAATGCAACTTCTTTACTGCTTTATGGCATGATCCATATGATATTCCTATAAACAATTTAGGAATAATGATACAAATTTTAGAATAAATATTTGTTATTAAGTACCTGTTTGAGCAGATAACCGACGTAGTGATTTGGTTGGACTAGCTCGTAAGCGGTTTTCAACATCTTCCAAGACTTCCTCTGTAAGAATAGACTTTCTGCCTGGAGATTTTCCTCTACAAACACTTCCAGTGTTATGGAAGCGTTCCACTAATCTCTTCACGTGTCTCGAAAAAATCTCATTATCATCAATTTCATCATTTGGAAATTGTTCTTGAAATGACACGAATTCATCGAATATTTCCAACCATTATCATTGTTTTGTTCACTACGAAAATAGGCCTCCAGAAGAAATTTATCATGTTCTAATGAAAATGCCATGTTCTTAACCTAAATTAAAAAATCGATTAGGTTAGGGAACAACATACGCAATAAATCAATTACTCACCTATAATATCCACCTACTCTAACTGTAGTATTGAAAAATACTGTTTTATAATGTCGCAAAATATATCAGGTAACAACAAAATCTACAAAATAATATTCAAGCCAAAAAATCCGTGCGTCAATGAACAGAAAGTCAAATTGTGAGATCGCCATAGAACACCATTAAATTGCACGGAAAGAAAAGTAATTTTAGTAAACGGAAATCAGTTTTGATAGCATTTGGGACAGGGTACGTTCAGAATCCGGTCAATCATTATCGATCTCTCTGTATTTACCTGCGACCTAAGCTTCAACCATTCTGGATCGCTCGGTATAAATTGTAAACAATATGGACCCCAGTACAGTTCCTTGGGGAACTCCACAACTCCACATCACTGATGACACTATCCAGCTGTGCAAATTGTTTACGATTTCTGCTTCGCACAGCTGAAAAGAGACAGAATGTGACAATACTCGCAGATAAATGTAAGAACCGCCCCTGCACGATTATATTCCACCGTCCACCGCCTAGACCCTAGTTTTAACTCTGCGACCCCAAAACTAAAACAATATTTATGCGACAGCGTTCCCAATGACGCGTCCTGCGGCCAACTTCCGGCCCATTCATTAAACATCAGACCGGATAATCTTCGCGCCGATGTCCACACGAACAATTAATAAAACTCCGCCGTCCAGAGGGCCCAGGAATAATNGCAAACGTTGTGTTGCCATCTTGTGGAACTGTGGATGGAACAAAATAATATAAAAATCGCGATTAAAAATCAGGGGTTGATCGTATAAGGGTGAAAATTTAGAACTGTATGTATTTTTCAATGCTGAATCATGAAAAAATAAAAACAGAAAATTTTGTCCGAAAAATAAAAAAAAAATTTTGGGGTGGACCACCCTTAACATTTAGGGGTATGAAAAATAGATGTTGGCCGATTCTCAGACCGGTATATATGATGATAATATCCACTCTATAAATACAAGACAAAAAAATAATTTTTATGTGCCTTTTTGTAGGTTAAATGTTGCCAGCAGATCACCCAATTACTTGGGTCTAAAAATTTTCAATAAGTTACCTTCTGAACTAAAAAGTTGCTCATCGACTGGACCGTTTAAAAAGCGCTTAAAGCAGCATTTAGTATACAAAGGATTTTATAATATTAACGAATACTTTGATGTATAATATATGTGTATTTGTTGTTTGTTAAAGTGTTATTTTGTGTGTTTAGTATTTACGAATTTTATGTAGCTTTTACACTGCTATTGACAATTCCAGTACAATTTGTAAATTGTCTAATGGAAATAAAGAAATTGAAATTGAAATCCCACTTCTTGGATGTAAGAGGGGGCAAGCTAATTTTTGCTGGAATACCTTCAGTGCAACTCATATAATAAAAGTGTAGATCCCTAAATCTGGGCGAGGTCCCGAACATTTTCAAAATATTTCATCTTGGAGCCTATGCATTTTGGAAAAATATTGAAGAGGAAAAAAAGTTGCAGAATTAAATTTTGCATAATACACTGTAAGTTAAAAATGTTTAAATTTATTACCGATGTTGCAAAATAACAATAATTGATGAAAAAAAGGCAAAATAATTAAGTTTCTTGGATAATTTTATTTAAATATTTTAATTGCTCCGAGGGCATTCTAACTTTGGTAAAAGAAACTTTAGAGTATAATAAGACAACACACCAAATTTCATTAAAATGGGTTATACAGGGTGTCCCCAATTCGGGTTGCCTATACCTGAAATGGATACAAAATTTCAATTGTCAAAAAAAATCATTCTTCATAAAAATTTTTGCTTGTCCAGATGCCCTTGACAAGATAGTCATTTGTTCAAATTAATGTACAGGGTATTCAAAAATTTGGAAAAGGTAAAAACAGTGAAGAGTAAAGTACCTTATATCTTAACGCTACGTGAAAAAGTAATGGGGAAAAGTTGCTTGGAATTAAATTTTATGTTTAAATATGACCTAGCTAATACTCGACATTCTAGAAAATAAGTTTAAGTACTTCACACTCTAGAAGTTGATGATGCACATAGTTTGGAGTTCTGTTTAGAGATAGGAGAAAGGATTGTGGTAGATAGACATTTTCACAAACATATAATTTAAATGTTGCATAGCCTCAAATAAAGCATCTAGATACTTGAAAATTTTTTCCTATAGAAAAGACCGCTCAACCTTTCAAAACCCTTTTTTTATTTTTAAACAATTAGATTACATTTATCAATTTGCAATTTAGTTTTTTTTCAAAAATTATAATTTTAAAGTTAAACGGAAAAACGTTTCTTTAAAGAAAAAGAAAAATTAAATTCCGTTTATTGGTGCTCGAAATATAAGCGGTCAAAGTTTATCGGCATTTACCGTTAATTTATAAACAATTTAGCAAAGCAGCAGTGGCTTCGTTTTTCCCAGTTCTAAGCTGGAAAAAATTTTCATATCCATAAGTTATCGGCAACATAGATAAATCAGCGGAAAAGCTGTCGCTCGCATGCGCGGAATGTGACTCAAAACACGAAAAGTGGGGGAGGGGGCTTTCGCCCCGAGACTCAATTCGGAGGTTCAAAATGCGAAGGTACGAAAAAAATTGCATTATCTCGGCTTCTAATGGACCAATTTCGATCTTTTTTTTTAATCCGGTGTCTCGCGAGCCAAGGAATTCGAATATCATAATGCCTAATTTACACATATTTTGTTATAACCAAAGTTTAGTATTTATGCATTAAATATACTGTATATTTTACCTTATACTATTGCATTTTTTCAATGAAAAAATTTGTTTACGTATATACAATATATTTCAACACTCTGAATATGAATGTATTTAGTTATAATTATTACAATTATTTAAATAATTTTTGTCTAAACAAATTAAAAAAAATATATTAGGAAATTATTTTTTTTTTGTTAAATACAGATAACTAAGAAAAAATAGTACTTTAAAATTATAATTAAAAAGAGTGTTAATTTAAAAATTTACTGTAGCCGTCCTAATCAACCGATTTCAATTTTTCAAAAACCATTTGAAAGATTGAGCGGTCCTTTTTATGTGAAAAAATTTTCAAGTATCTAGATTATTTATTTGAGGCCGTGCAATATTTTGAAAATTCGAAAATTTTTTCAAAAAATTATTTTGCGAAAACTATAGAACCGATTTTAATGAAATTTGGTTTTCTGTTTTATTATACTTTAATTTTTTTTTACCAAAATTAGAATGCCTTCGGAGCAATTAATTAAAATATTTTTAAAAAATTATCCAAAAGACTTGATGAAATAGGTACTTTTTTAAATTTTTTAATCACTTTTGCAACTTTGAAAATGTTCCGGACCTCACCCAGATCTATGGATCTACACTTTTATTATGTGAGTTGTACTGAAAGTAATCCAGAAAAAATTTGCTTGCCCCCTCTCACATCCACCTCAAAACAGATCCGTCCTGGTCTATATCTTTCCTTTATAATTTCATACATTTTATTTTCAGATTCAAGAACTCACAGTAACACCAGTAAACCATAAACTATAAATGAGACAAAGGCAAAGTAGAAACGTTTCGCCATTTTGTTCCTAGCATCAATGATTACTCTTGCAGAAGTACCAGATTGTGCTCAAAACGTGTTTAAGAAGTTTGCCAAAGTACATATATATTTTTCAATGTAGTTGCTTATAATAAAATTGTAGAATTGTTGTCACTTGATAATAAATTATTTAAAATGAATCATCTATTTATATTCCTAGGCCACGCCCTCTACCCAACTCCACAGATTCAGAGCCGCGCGCACGGCGTTATAGTCTGTTTAGAAATGAAAGAGAGTAATAAAACCCCGAGATATGAACCGGCCACGGGCGTGGTAATATTTCGTTTCAGGTAATTATCGGGTAACACTAATGCTAACAAAAATGACAGTTGGAAAATCGACTATCTACAGACTTTTAAAGGAAACAAAAAATGAACAAGATACTGTAAATCCCCCAAAATCATCTACAGGGAGGTCAAAAGTCGTTATAGATGATTTCTTCAAAAATGTCATTCGCAGAAAAGTACACTCATTTTATTTTAAAAAAGAAATACCAACGCTAAACAAAATTTTAAGTGAACTTTCAGAGGACAACGATTTGCCAAAAATCAGTAGAAGCAAATTATGGGCCGTCTTACGAGAGTTGAATTTTTGCTGGGAAAAGCAGAACAGGAAGTCAGTTCTTATCGATAAAGATGAAATTATTTGTTGGCGAAGATCCTACTTAAGATCAATTAGAAAATTCCGTGACGAAGGGAGGAATATTTATTATCTAGACGAAACTTGGGTCAACGAGGGATATACTGTAACAAAAGTATGGCAAGATAAAAATGTAAAAAGTTTTCGACAAGCATTTTTGGATGGACTTTCAACAGGGTTCAAGGCACCTTCAGGTAAAGGGCGAAGATTAATAGTGACACATATAGGTAGTGCCAGTGGTTTTGTAGATGGCGGTTTACTTTTATTTGAATCTAAAAATACAGGTGACTATCACGAAGACATGAACGCAGATGTTTTCGAAGAGTATTTTACACAGATGTTGGATCTTATTCCTCCGGGGTCTGTAATTGTCATGGATAATGCCAGTTACCATTCACGGCAGACCGAGCGGACGCCTACGACTGCTTGGAGGAAAGCCGATATAATTCAATGGTTATCCGGAAAAAACATTTCTTTTGAAACAAATATGGTGAAAAAGGAACTTTTGACACTTGTCAATCTTAATAAAGATCAGAAAAAATATGTTATCGATGAAATGGCAACAAATCGCCAAATAACGGTACTACGGTTACCACCTTATCACTGTGAACTTAACCCAATCGAATTAGTCTGGGCGCAGGTAAAAGGAGATGTAGCGCGAAATAATACGACGTTTAAATTAAGTGACGTGAAAATTTTGTTAAAAAATTCCTTGGAACGAGTAACTGCAGATAACTGGCAAAGATGTATACATCATGTACAAAAAGAAGAGGAGAAAATGTGGGAACTCGATAATTTAATTGACGTTACTGTGGAACCTATCGTTATCAATCTAGGAGACGAAGATAATTCATCAGAATATTCAGAGGATGAATTTTAATATACCTACTTTTTTATTTTCTTTATTGTACATTTATACAACACTACATTTACTCACCATAATTTGAATTTTCAAAATACATATATTTTTGTGTGGAATAAAAGTCTATTCATTAAATTTAAATAAATATTTTGATAATAATATTGAATAATTTTATTTGAATTACTAAAAACCCTCTTAACCCGGTTATGATGCTTAAAGTAGCCTCATGTTTTGAAATGCTGTTTTTATATTGTTTACTTATAAGAGAAATGGACCGAGAAATTGAAGCGGCATAGACAAAGACGGATTGTCGGGGATTAAATTTTAGCTACCTGCTACAATTTAGTACAACCCGTCACACAAAGTTTTTTTAAAAGTACACCTCATCTATACGGAAAATACATAATATAAAAATATTGAATATACGCACCAGTACTACATTTATTTACGATTTGCATACATAATAAGCTTTTATTACTCTCTTTCATTTCTAAACAGACTATAGTAATGTCATCGATGACGCAGCGGCATATTATACCCAACTCTTATTATTGCATAGTACAGGGCCGAGCGCGCAGCGTGCACGATGCCACGCCCTCTACCCCACTCCATAGAATTAGAGGCGCGCGCGGCGGCATTGACATCAAAGACAACACAACACAAGCAGGAGAGCGGGACTTCTTATTTAATATAAAAATTTGCTTGATCTTGATTTGGTGCTAAAGATATTTTTCCTTAACAAATGTCAACGACGTAGGTATAGCGTTACCAGTTCAATAATACACCCTATATAGAAAAATAGTCTCATAATTCTAACAGTAAACAACGAACTAAGATTGCACCTTGCAGCTACAACGCTACAACGTAGATAATTATGCACTAGCTGTTTGCACACATCCGCCCGATTGACCTCTCTTTCAAGACCTTTTCTATGTTTTACATCTATTCTCAGTTGTACTTTTTTACATTTTTATTACAAATTCTTATTTAAATTTTTAATTGTAAAATATTATTTCGGATTTACTAACTGACTGTAGGATCTGTCGAGAATCCCCTTTCTGTTAAAAAGAAATACAGGCCGTATGATATTTGTTGTGATTGAATTCCAAGAAGACCCATACGTCATTTTCTTGGAATTAACCGCATTCGACACCATAGGTAGAAATATATTAACGGCGTGGCGTTCACTATAGCAGCTTGCAGTACATACTGTATTTTACAGTTACGAATGCGTGTAGATTACACTGCATATATTTTCAACACCTACCCTTAATTCATTAAACTATCGAGAAAATCCCAATATTCTATTTAGTCGTGGCTGTTACGCCACCTAGCGGCCATTTTAGAAACTAGCAAACATTTTCCAGCGATTTTTCAGGACCACTTTCCTCAATGTAATTTTTTTCCTAAAGCTGTGCGATGATTCGTTTCTGAGATATGGCCAGCGGCCGTTCTTAGTTGGCCACCCGGTACATTCAAAAATTTTTTTCAGATCAGTTCTGAATCACCCCGTATTAATGATATGTGTGGGTATATCTAACGACAGAATCTCCTTGAACAGAGAAATAGCTGTATCGTCTTGGCGACAAATATCAAACTGAGATTAAAATTATTTCGCAACACGTAATCTAAAAAATTATCCGCACTTTCGCAATTTTAGCTCGTGCTATTATTATATAAATAAAAGCAAAGTATACTTTTCTGATCAGCGACGTGTATTATACTTGTGAAATTCCCTCTACAATGGTGCTGTCTATGAGTCGTTGGGTTGGTAAGGTGGCCGTAGTCACCGGTGCTGGTTCCGGTATGGGAGCTGCTATCACAGAGGCGTTGGTGGAACAGGGGCTTAAGGTACGTTTATAAAATGTGAAAATACTAATTTATAAGTCGTGTTGATGCTGGTTTATAATTTTGAAAATTATTATACCTAATTGTTTGTTTAATAATATTTGTAAATGATAGGAGCCAACATTACATTGTGGAGAAATTGTTTAATTATTATACAGGGTGATTCACTTTTTTGATTAGGACTTTAACCGTCGATAGATCACGTGAACATAATGTTAATTTGAAGTATATATTTTTTCTTCCTCTTCTTTTAGAGATTAAGATTTTGAAAAAAAAATATATTTTTTGGTTTTTATTTATTTTTTTTTTAAACTATAAAAGCCATTTGTTTTATAGTTAGTATGAAGTGTACGAATGAAACGCTCTATCGATTTTATAAATTATTGTGAAAATAGATCAATCATAGGCGTCCATAAGGAGCTTTGATTGCCCCTATTTTTAATATAATTTCTACGCCACTGGAAATTTTTTAAAATGAATATATTTTTTTACATTGCGGTTTATTCTACAGCAAAAAGGTCTCTTACTATTTTTAAATGAAATGGCTTCTAATGGATTCATTTCATGCGAAATGGTTAAGTTTTTCAAACAAAGTAATACAGAATAAAATATTTAATATTGAGAAACAAATAAAAATAACAATTTAATAATGCAACGTAAAATCAATGACTGAGGAAATATGTCAAACTACGTATAGACAATTGTTATTCTAAAGGCGGGTATCCATTTGTGTCAAATGCCCCGTAACGTAGCACCGAACATGTTACCAGAGAACACAATACCAACGAGAAGCGACAGAATCGGCGGTTCCTTTGATGTTTTGTGGTCACGCTAGAGTCGACCGATTTGACAGAAACACAAACGTTTACACTGAGAGAAGTTACACTTTTGAATAGATGTACACTGAACGAACTGCATCAGTATCAAACGTTATTCATATAATACAAGGACAACTGTGGTAAAATGTAGACAAATTAGGTACAATATATAAAAAAATAAAACAAGATGTTTTACAACTAATATATTTATTAAGCAGATATAATATTTTACTGCAATATTTGAAATAATTTTTTAAAAATAGGTACCTGACAATGCTATAACTTCTTTGGGACAATCTTCCACAATTTTTGCCTCTAGCTCTTCTTGCCCATTTCTAAGTTGAGGAAACTGTATAGGTATTCCGTTTGGCAATAAGGTTATTCTTACATTCCCTTTACCAATATATTTGGTTTCGAAATGGTGTTCACAAAGCATATAATTCTTATATACATCCACAATCCTAGGCAATAAATCGAGTCTATTGCAAGTTTCTATCCACACTCGAGCACTGCAAACAAAAATAAAAATTCTCCTAAAGATATTCTCTGTACTTATGCAATACCATATTACAAGAAAACATTCCATATTATTTTAAAAATCAAAATACTTTTTTCTGATTTACAGTTTAGAGGTAGGTACTTAAAATAATTACCTTTCTAATCCTTACGTAATCTCAATAGGGTTGATCCTTCACCTGTTTTCGATGAACAATCGCGAAAAGCACAATAATAACCATGCATTTTATTGATTTCAAGTTGATTCTAATTGTAGATGGAAACGAAATATAATACAAATAAATCCACTATCAATTAACATTATACAACACAACTGTCCACCGCCAAAAAACTATTACTCGTTTCTTCTATTTATATTTGACGGCTCTGACAGCCACTGACAACTGACAACAACACAACCCAATTCGCGCATGCGCATACGAAAACTGTTAACGCAGAAAGCCTTGCTGTCGCTTCTCGTTGATATAGTGTTCTCTGATGTTACGTTACAGCTAGTGGAGACGGAAAATTGTTGCATGGTACGTGTAACAAATTTGACACGAGTAACTAATCCGGGACGAACCATCAGTTGTCGGTTTTTAGTCGTCGCCTCAAAGGGATGCAACAGTACTTTCTGCCACATGTTGAGACGGGATTACCCTTTTGGCAGTAACGTTGCCTGTTGCACATGTGATTCTGTCTTATTTTTTGTTTCATCAGTCTTTTTTTATATGGTCTGGGGTCAGTCTGTTTTCTGCAGTGACTAGGAAGAGTACATTTTTCTGTGTTTGTGCCATGGAGTGGAGTAAAGAAAATATTTCCGGAGATTTCCGTTTCTTATTCTTCAAAATTGTATGATGAATAAAAATATATGACTGCAATTGCAGTGACGAATCCATTATTGCAGTCAGGTTCATACTGCGAGTTTATGTTCCTGTGTAGTCTCGAAACCTTATTTTGTTACGTTACGGAATGAATGATACGACCAAAACCACACATACTTTCGCAGCGAACCATGTCACCTTTTGCAACAGGCCGTAACATGTTCGTTGTTACGTTACGGAGCATTGTCACAAATTAGTCGAGGCAATGGAGCACTAAAAAGTTCGGAATTTTTTCCATAAAGACGGATCGGAATGCGGATTTTTGCATTCACTTCCAAAAATTTTTTGTAAAAAATGTGGCTACTTTGTGTTTCTGACAAACCGGAAATTGCATTGCTGCAGCTAAAAATGCATTCAAAAAATGCACTTTTTGAGACGCCTTTTGGAAGATTTCAAAACTTTGTAAATAAGAGTCAGAACTGGCCCAAATCGGGTACTCGGGGGTTCTCGAGGTCGCTGATCACGATTGTGATGTTCAAATTGACCCCCCGAACACCTGAAGCTCAGGAAAGCCGATGAACGTCATCTCCGTGGGACTCTCCCACAAATCACGAGGGGAAGGAGAGAAACTCGGCGCCCGAACCTGGACGTGGACGTCATCTCCGAGAATTTTCCTGACAAGATTGACAAAAACAACCCGAAAATCATTGTGGGGGCGTTTCTTGGGGCGCTTAATCCAAATTTCACGTCGAAAACGACCTCCTGTACACCTGGTGCACCGGAATCTGGACGCGGACCTCATCTCCGTGGGTTTTCCTCGCATAATCGAAAAAGACGAACCGAAAATGGATATGGGGGGGTTTTTGAGGCGCTGAATCCGAATTCCACCTCGACAACGACACCGCAAACACCTGGTGCACCGCAACCTGGCCCCGAACGTCTTCTCCGTGGGGCTCCTCCAAAATTCTAGCGGGGAAGGAGAGAAACTCAGCGCCCGGGGGTTTCTTGGGTCGCTGAATTCAAATGTGGCATCGGCGAACACCCCCCGGACACCTGGTGCGCCCGAACCTGGACGTGGATGTCATCCCCGAGAATTTTCCTAACAAGATCGCCAAAAATAACTCAAAAATCATCGTAGGGGCGTTTTTTGGTGCACTTAATCCGAATTCCACGTCGACAACGACCCCTCGAACACCTGGTGCACCGTAACCTGGGCCTGAACGTCGTCTCCGAGGGTTTTCCAGCCGCGATCGCAAACACTAACCAAAAATCGTCTCATAATTTTACACATTCATTCATGGGTAACTCTCACCTGGGGCCCGCCAATTACATAAATATTGACTTTCTATTCATTATATTTCTTTCCTCCTCACATAATTTAACTAGAATCAACAATTCCACACAGCTGATGCAGTACTGATGTCGGTCTCTAAGACATCAGGTTTGGTTGACATTCATGGGAATGACATCGATGTCAAGATAAAAGTTCGGGTGCACCAGGTGTTGGGAGGGTACTTTTCGACGTGAAATCCCGATTCAGCGCCCCGAAAAACCCCCCATAACGATTTTGGGTTCGTCTTCTTCGATTGTGTGAGGAAATCCCTCGGAGACGACGTTCAGGCCCAGGTTACGGTGCAGCAGATGTACAGGGGGTCGTTTTCGACGTGAAATTTGGATTAAGCGCCCCAAAAAATGCCCCTACGATGATTTTTGAGTTGTTTTTGGCGATATTGTTAGATGAGGTTCACGTCCAGGTTCGGGCGCACCAGGTGTCCGGGGGGGTGTTCGACGATGGCATATTTGAATTCAGCGACCCAAAAAACCCTCGGACGCCGAGTTTCTCTCCTTCCTCGCGTGATTTGTGGGAGAGTCCCACTGAGATGACGTTCATCGGCTTTCCTGAGCTCCAGGTGTTCGGGAGGTCAATTTGAACATCATAATCGTGATCAGAGACCTCGAAAACCCCCGAGTACCCGATTTGGGCCAGTTCTGACTCTTATTTACAAAGTTTTGAAATCTTCCAAAAGGCGTCTCAAAAAATGCATTTTTTGAATGCATTTTTGGCTGCAGCAATGCAATTTCCGGTTTTTCAGAAATGCAAGGTGTCCACATTTTTTACAAAAAATTTTTGGAAGAGAATGCAAAAAACCGCATTCCGATCCGTCTTTATGGAAAAAATTCCGAACTTTTGTGCTTCATTGCCTCGCCTAAATGGTACCCGCCTTAATATCACCAAGGAGCATGAGACTTTTTTTCAAAAAATCTATACCACCTAAACAGTTTCTTTAAGTGATAAAATAAAAAAGATAGTTTTAGATGTCACTTTAAAATATTATACATAACTGATATTTTCTAGACCTCTTCTTAATTATAAATTTGACCACCAGGGGTGGTACGGACTATCGAATCGTTCGGATTACCAAACAAAGTGCTTTCCAGGCATAGTAGCATGCAAAAAATGAACACTGACATACTACTTCCCATAAAATAAGGAGCACGTTGTATTGTTAAAGGTACAAAATTGTTTGTTTTATAAAATACATACTACTGTGCTACAGTAAGGTAACTATATTTTATGTAATGTATTGCACATGAATTTAGTAATATTTTTAGTATACAATCTTCTACACACACAGAAAGTACAGTACTGTACACACACAAAAATTATACTGTACAGAAAATTAAAAAAATTAAAGATGCAATGTTTACTACGGTGATGCTCTGTTTACTGTAGCAGTTAAAGAGCGATTCTGATTACATACTATTTTTATTTTTCCCAAAACGGCGTTCGGATTATCGAGCGTTCGGATTACATGAGTTCGGATTATCGAGGTTATACTGTAGTGTCGTAGAATACATACTTCATACATACATTTACCTAATTGTAATGAATCCATAAGAAGCCATTTTTCTCAAAAACTAAGTATTTCATTTAAAAATAATAACAGACCTTTTTGCTGTAGAATAAACCGCAATGTAAGAAAATATATTTATTTTGAAAAATTTCCAGTGGCGTAGAAATTATATTAAAAATAGGAATGATCAGAGCCCCCTGTGGACGCCTATGATCTATTTTCATAATTAATAATAATAATAATAATAATAATGATAACGATAATGATAACGATAGTGATAGTGATAGTGATAGTGATAGTGATAGTGATAGTGATAATGATAATGATAATGATAATGATAATGATANAATAATAATAATAATAATAATAATAATAAAAATAATAATAAATTTATAAAATCGATAGAGCTTCTCATTCGTATACTTCATACTAAATATAAAACAAACGGTTTTCATAGTTTAAGAAAAAATAAATCAAAAAAATTTTTTTCAAGATCTTAATATAAAAGCAAGCCTTTGGAAGAAAAAGTGTATACTTCAAAATGATATTATTTTGATGAGATCTATCGATGGTTAAAACCCTAATCATAAAAAGTGAATCACCCTGTATATACATCGATACATTTTGAAAAACATTTTCTTAAGTATGTTCTTATTTAATCAGAGAGTTCTGGATTCAGATTAATCTGCTGATACTACGTATCCTAGAAACCATATCTTAAGAAATTAAATAAGAAAAAATTATAAAATTTGGATATTAGAAGATGCTATTATTAACAAGACAAAAAGTCCAGAAAAAATTTTCACGGAAAATAAAATTTATTTTAATTTAATTTTAACTTTAACACTATGCCAAGTGGATATAACGATATGATATATTTTAAGTTGCAAAAAATATTTTATTTAATTCAAAAGTTACTTCATTACTTCATATACAGAGTGTATCTTGAAAACGGAACAGAACGAACAACTCTCAGGAAAACAAACTTAATATTTTGTACAGAGACGAACAATTTCGTAATTTAGAAGTTCAAGAAACGATAGAAATATTATACAAGGAATGTAAAATGGTATTTTCGGAAAATATAGATTGTTTTTCCCAGTTTTAACAATTCCTGCAACAAGTGGCTCGGTAGAAAGATACTTTTTAGAAAAGAAAATTTAAAAGACGGGCGAATAAACCTGTTTTACAAAAACATTCACTATGTTTTTAAAAATGTTGTTAAAAGTGGAGGCAAATGAAAAGCTGGCGGCGTCGTTTTATATGTAAATAGATAAATTGGCTGGCTACCTTATGAAAATTTGTTTTCATATTTTTTAATATTCATAAACCCATTAGGAACAATTTTGTTAATTATAATTAAAACTAACCTAACCTAAACTAACCTATTAATTATTAGGTAAATATATCACTTTGTTTTCTTCAGTTACTTAATTTTATTGTAAATACAATTTTTAAAGTTCTGATATTATTATTAATAAAATAATTTTTTAATTTACGGTTATAGTAGGGCTATAGACGAAGATCTCCATAATAAAAAATGAGGTGGAAATTTATTCCTATTTATTATTTGAGAGCGGATTAATAAACTATCCAAATAGTTGCGTATTGCGTATTATTTTTTATAAAATATGAAAGAAAATCCTGCTCGTGAACATCAGTTTTTCTATAATATTGTCATTGCAACTAAAAATTTCCAGATGCATTTAGTCGTTTGACCTTGAAAATTTAAAAAATTTTCCCTGCGGCGCTTTTTTTTCTTTCTGGCCCACCTAGAAAAAAAAAGCCACGGGCAACAACTTTCCTCCAGTTTCTTTTCATAATTGGAAATAGCATAAAAATATGCAACTTTGTAATTTAATTCTCCCTGTATATATTCTACTTCAAGGATATCAATGGTGTACACGGTAAAAGTGGCCACCTTATGTTCTGTTGTGGAATATTTCTGGTAAATTAAGTTTTGTAATATTTAATTTTTCCATAGGTTGCAGCACTGGACCGAAGAAAAGACCGCTTGGAGGCTTTGGCCAGTAAGCTCTCTGACAAAAAAGGTAAAATATACCCCGTCAAAACGGACGTAACTAAAGAAGAAGACATTTTGAACGCCTTCAAATGGATTAAAGAAAACCTGGGCCCGGTACATATTCTAGTCAACGATGCTGGTATACTTGGACATACAAAACTCGCAGATGGAGACACTGAAATTTGGAGAAACTCCCTCGACGTCAACGTCCTCGGTTTGTCCATAGCTACGAGGGAAGCTGTAAGAGATATGAGAGCAAACAAAGTAGATGGTCACATAATACACATCAATAGTATCTTGGGGCATCAAGTTCTCGATTTCACGGGAATGAACGTATATCCTGCCTGTAAATTTGCAGTGACAGCCTTGGCAGAGACTTTGAGACTGGAGCTTCTCAATTCGAAGTCAAAAATAAAGATTACGGTAATATTTTATCGACTTATCGTATCGGCACAATTTCAAAACTATTATCAGAAAATCTTTACTGTAATATTTGTATTAATTATTCGTTTTGAGCAATGTTGGTCTCGAAATGAGAAGAAAGTTATGAAAAATGTTTTAGATACCCTTTTGCTATAAAATTGCTGCGTAACTGTGTGTATCAAAATTTGTTAAACATTCTAATGGTTTTGCAAACCCAGAACTTAAGCGTATCCCAAAAGAAATGCTAAATTTCACGAGGAAAAAAGATTTTATTAATTAAAACCAAAAATTGTACATGTTTTTAAGAGGTAGACATTGCTATTAAATATGAAAGAGGATATCGGACAGATATCCTTCACGACTCATTTGGCATACCTGAGTTCTTTTAATAAAATGCTGTATCACCTTTTGACCTTTACGAATCCCCAAAGGAAAAAGTTACGTGGCATTAGATCGCATAATTTTGGTGGCCAAGTCACTTCACTGTTACGTGAGATGAGTCGTCCATTGAATTTCTGGCGTAACCGTATGGCAAGTGGTACCATTCTGCTGAAACCACATGCCATCCAAATCCATCCCATCTAAATGAGGCCACAAAAAATACAATAGCAACTCTCCATATCGTTCTCCATAGTCCAGCTTTGTTTTCAAAAAGGAACAAACCAATCACTCCATCAGCATAAAATCCACACCACACTCTTTGGATATACTCGTACAATGGTCGTTCTTGATTGACCTGAGGATTATCTCTGCCCCAAATTCGACCGTTTTGCTTGTTCACTTACCCTAGATGGAAATGCACCTCGTCGCTAAATTACCGTCCACTTGTTGATTCTCTAACATCAAATCAACGAATGTTTGGAGCATTAAGGAATTTGGAATTGACCAAAAAATATTCATAAAAAAATTAATATAAGCTTATTAATATGAAGAAAATCCTCAAATAAAAATGATGAGTAGTTTGGATACCTAAGAGACGAGATATTAATAAAATAATTTTTCACGATTTAGTACAGAGTCTTATGAGAACGCAGATTTTTTCGATCTTTTCACTTAGAATACGCAACAATTGACGAACAGTTTCCACAGCAACTTGTATAAATAGGAAACCGATATCTAAGGAACCGTATGACAGCTTGTAGAAATCGATTAGGTACTTGTAAGATACATAATTTATAATAATTCTCCTTCAAACTGCTGTCGTTGTCTAACTTATCTTCCATATGCGTGATAGCGACAACGCCGCGGTCTCGATGTAGCGTATTATTTGAAATTCGCAGGTGGATCACAGAATGATCAAACGGGAGCGAGCAAACGCCAAGCCGAGCGCGCCAGCCAAGTGCAACGTTGCCAAATCTAAAGGCTTTCTACTTTAGTCATTAGCGAATCTACAGAAACTTTCGTTAGACTTTAGACGGACCTCCGTACCCGATAAACCTCCTTAAATGGTCGCTTCAGTTTCTAGGTTAGCTGAACCTTGAAGAATACAGATGCAAATCTTTTATTAAAATCTGCTGCATTGTACTTTTTGAAATGATTAAAAGCAATGACCAACAGCGCACTATCACTCTCCATAGTAATATTTTCAGCTGAACGGCCTGTACTAGGTCAGTCTGTTTTTTTGTTGTCTGCAATCGGACCTGTTTGTTCAAATTTAGCAAGTAATCTTTTCAAAGTTATTTCATTCGGGGCGTTCCTTCTACCGTAAATTCCAAGTAATTTGCGCACAGTCTCAGCTACACACTCTTCATATACTTGTAATGGATTTGATCCTGCACAATGCTGCCAATTCATCGGAATGAAAATGGAGCATAAGTAATATACATCGTAGTAAAAAATCTTATATGCCATAGAAAACGAAGTATGCAGAAAATATAATAAAAATAAATAGAAAAATAGAAAATAGAAATTGAAAGAAATCTTCTTACGAATTTTCAGAGCATCAGTCCTGGACCTGCAAACACGAATTTGGTACCAGATTTCAAGAATACTGAGACATTTAAAAGGTATATTCATGACAAAATGGTAATCGAACCTGAGAATATCGCCGATGCCACTATTTATGCCCTATCGACACCTCCTCACGTACAGGTAACTTTTTTTTAACTTTAACGATTCACGATCTTCTGATTAATAAAGTTTAATAAAAGCTTCAGTTTGAGATGGCTATCAAAATTCTTGTTTCGGATCTTAATCGAGTTTTTGGGTCATTTTATTTATAATCATCAAATCATAACCCAGTTAATTTGTATTGCTTTTAACTATAAATTTTGGAAATTTGTAACTACTTTTTGTGTAGATATGGCAACATTGTATTCAATCTTTGTTTTCTTTTTCAGATCCAACAATTGACAGTGCGATCCGTTATTGAAGCTACTTTTTAAAAAATCTTGAAAAGAAATACTTGACAGAAAATTTTTGTCATTACCAATTAAATATCTGTTTATAGTGAATTTTTTGAGGTATTAAAGTTTCCAAAGATTGCCTTATATAGTTTTCATCCGCTTCTACCACAAGTTTGCAATATACATGCTCCCAAAAGTGCTCAAACATTTTTCGTTATCAATATCGGGAAGATCATTTTCCACATGAAATGGAAAAATCAGTGTAATTCAAATTCTTATTATCTCTGCAAAATTAAATGGTAAAAAATTTCCTAAAAACTTTTATTCCTGTACTTTTTTTCTAAAATGCCTCCTTGTGGAGTTGCAGCCAATTTTTAACCATTCTAATGCATATAACTCCTCAAAAATGCATTTTAGAGAAAAAAATGCAAACAGTTTTTACTTTAATCCAGTTAATACGCAAACAATAAAGAAAAAACGATCTGGAACAATGGTATCAAGAAAGATAGGACGTTTAACTTCCTTTCCGTTAATAACAACCCCTGTAGCACTGTTGCCATCGCTTTTGGAACGCTTGTGATGAATTTGCACAGGTTTACGGATGTCTCTTTTAAGAAACAGCTATATTTTCCTTGGATTTTCCTTGGAATATCAAATTTGTTAGATATAGACTCCTCAATATAACTTTCTGCTACAGAGAAGCTCTTCCGTCCACCCTGCCGTTTGATGGTTGTAAAATCAGCACTTTTATTGGCCAATAAAGTTTTGAAGTGCGCCTCATACAATGGCCAGTATATGCTTCTGGATTTGCAATATTCAGGAATGGAGCAACTATTGTCGGTACCTTCGCCAATCTGTTGATTCCAACAAGCTGAGAAGTACATTTTTATTGATATATCTTAAAAAGAACCTGTCTTGTGTAAGGCGAATTGGGCTCAGAATATTCTCTGCATATTTCAATAGCATTCACGCAACAATCCTTCTTCTATAATTGTAAATTTGAAATGTCCGTCTTGGTGTTAGGTATTGAAACAAGTAGGTAACTGCCAACGTCCTGTATGTCACTAATTTTCAATTTTGTCAATTCGCAGCATCAACAGGCACCAGAAGCCCCCATTATTAGGGCAACCTAAAACAATTCAAAGTTTACTATATTCCTAACATGTAAAAGGTAAAGAGATATTACCTTAATCATTAAATATTCTTTATCGGAAGCCCCAGTCAAAAATTCTTCAATATGTGCTCTTTCCAATACTGCAGCTTTTTTTGCTTTAAATCCTCTCGATTCACTCTTCAGATAAGCAGTATGCAGATTTCCACTGGTTTTCACGTATTTTTTGAAGTTCTGCAACTGTTCAGATATTTTTGAACAAATGTAATATTTTTTTAATTTCAACACGATGTATCTCGACATTTGGTATAATTCATTATGCCTTTACTCGCCCTCGATATATAGATAAACGCGTATTCCAGTCAAAATAATGGGTTTTTTATGTAGATGCGAAAAAAATACATTTCAATATTTTATCACAAGTAACACTTTCAATTAGCCACTATAAAACAGTTTTATCTATTTTATCATTAATAAGATTATATTTAATGACAGGATGATATTCTCTTATAGAAAAATAGCTGTATCATCTTGGACACAAACAACAAATTGAGTTAAATATTATTATTTCACAACATGACGTAATCTAATCCTAAATAATTATCCCCACCTCCATAGTTTTAGCTCGTACAGTGTTACATAAATAAAAGCAAAGTATACATTTCTGTTCAGTGACTTGCAGGATACTTGTAACATTCCTTCTACAATGGTGCTGTCCATGGATCGTTGGATCGGTAAGGTGGCCGTAGTTACTGGAGCTAGTTCCGGTATCGGAGCTGCTATCGCAGAGGCGTTGGTCGAAAAAGGACTTAAGGTACGTTTATAATATTTCAACATACGAATTTACAACCTTGAAAAAATATCTAATCGTTTGTTTAGTAATGTTTGTAATTGGTGTGAACAAAAAAATAATATCTCATTGTGGTGAAATTGTTTAATTATATTATAAAAGCGCTGTATCATGTTTAATAGCTTGAGAATGACTATTTCTTCGTATTTAGTAAGTATCGTTTTCTGCAATAGTATCACAATGTTTTATAGCATATTATTGTCTTTAATTACTTTTTAGAACATCAAAAAAATTTGAAGATCAATATCAATCTTTATTATTTTTTAAGATATTGATATCAAAATCATTTGTACATCTATGTGCCCCGATACATTTTTAGGTACGTTTTCTGAAGTATGTTCTTATTTATTCAGCGATATCTGTATTCTGATTAATCTGCTGATACTACGTATCTTTAAAACCACATCGTATTCAGATAAGAAAAAAATTCTTAAATTTGGGCAACGGAAAGCACCATTATTGACGACAAAAGTTCAAGAAATCATTTTCATTCAAAATAATATTTATATTTCAAAATTGAAAAATAAATTTTTAACTTTAACACTACGCCAAATCAATATTACGAAATTACTTCACTTTCTAATACCGATCAACATAGGGGAATCAAAAATTTGTCACTAGAGAGAGGTGGTAGTTCAAAAGATAATACATTATAATTTGATGTACGTTTAACATGGTTTATTTGTCAATAAAAATTATAATTTTAACATTGTTGTAAAGAATAAAATTACTCATACACTAAATTTAAAGTATACATACAATATAAAACATTAGCCACATATTGTTTTGAAGGTAATATCGTATCTAGGCCGAAATTTTTTTAGCCACCCATTCGATGTGTTGAAGTCGCTTAGTCCTAAGTTTTAAGCAACTTCAAGGGCTTTTGCTTGAATTATTGGTTTTAGAAAATGTTCTTTTTTGCTCAGTGTTGCCACCTTGTTGACAGACATTTTTAACTTCCTTATTTTGTAGTAATATTGTCACTTGAGTTTTGCCTACTTGAAATTTTTCAGCCAATTTCCCAGTAATCAAACCATTTTTCGCACTTTCGTTGATAGCATCAATTTTTTCTTTAAAAATGTGTGATTATATGTACCTTAACACCTAAATATTCAGGATAGCACTAAAATTAAAACCAGATTCCCTTGGATTAAGAAGGATTTAATGGGAGGAGTTTTAGCATTGTTGTGTCTGGTGGAAAATCCAGTAGATTGATGCTCGCGGTCCTTTAAGAGAAGGCTCCTTATTGGGGGGTTCAAAAACAACTCTTTTCATTTGTAAATTCAGAGAATTCAAAATCGGTCGTTATGTAGAAGTGGTCGCCTGACACAGGTGGTCACTAACAGAGGTTTTACTGTCCTATACAGGGTGACATAGAAAAAAGTACATTGCATAGTGTTATACAATAAAGGACACTAAAACAAGAAAAAAAGTTCCTATGAACATGGGTCCGCAAGGCCTTCGGTTAAAGGATACGGGGTGTTGAATTTTAATTTTTTTTTTATTTGCAATAACATTGATAAATACTTCAACAATTAAATTTTAATGGTATGATGAAAAATATGATTAATTAAAACAAAACATTAAGTTTTTCAGAAGATGTTCAAATTGTTGCCCTTGTACTTCAATACATTTTTCCATTCTTCTTCTTAATGATTGACGGCATCTTTGAAATATTCCTAGGTTATTATGAAATCTATCTGCCGATTCCATAATTCTTATCCATAATTGTTCTTCATTATGTATTTCTACAGCATAAACTTCATTTTTCATAAATCCCCAAAATGAAAAATCTAGGGGATTAAGGTCGGGACTACGAGCTGGCCAGGGTACAGGCCCCCTTCGACCAATCCACCTATTTCCAAATCTCCTGTCCAAATATTCTCTGGCCACTCGAGAAAAGTGAGCTGGCGCCCCATCATGCATGTAATACATTCTTCCAATAATGGCCAATGGGAAATCCTCTAATAATGTGTTTAAATCATTCTCCAAGAAATTTCGATAAACTGCACCTGTCAATCGATTGGGCAATCGAAATGGGCCAATTAAGTAATTGTCGATTATACCTGCCCACACATTAATAGAAAACCCATATTGGTGACTCCGAATTATAGTTTGATGAGGATTTTCATCACTCCAATGGTGCATGTTATGTAGGTTCAGAATACCATCACGACTAACACTAGCTTCGTCAGTAAACAAAATTGATGAAATAATGTTTTCTCTTTGGTTTTGAAACCATTCGCAAAATTGTACACGAGGAACAAAGTCATGTTCCAATAGTGAATGAATTTTTTGGAAATGATATGGGCGAAGAAGTTGTTCTTTGAAAATTTGTCTAACTGATTCACGGTTAAGGTTTCGCACCGCTGAACTTGTTTTCCTGGTGCTTGTTCTCGGATTATTTTCTACCATTCGTAAAACAGTTTCTTCGTTTCGCACAGTGCGACCAGTTCTGGAAACCCCACTATTCAATTTTGGTTTTCTAAAACAGCCATCTTCTCCCAAACGCCTATGCACATCAATAAATGTTCGAACATTAGGAACTTGTCTTAAAAGATATCTTTCTCGATAGATACGTTGAGCTTCGTAAGAATTTGATCTAGCTTCGCCGTAACACATAATCATGTCCCTGTATTCTTCAAAAGTGTAGCGAACCATTTTTGAAAGCAATTTTGAATAATCAGTGAGAAAACCAATGAAAAACTTAATCAAGAACACAAAATACCTCTAACAATTATTATATTAGTTTGACAAGTGTCATTATGACACATTATTTAATTGTTATTTATCATTGTTTTTGCAAATGTTACTTTGGCGCTTTTTGAATAATTTGCGTGCATTGTCGGCTTTTGTACTGGAACCATTGCTTCTAGCGACTTGGACAAGGTATACCTTTCTTACGTATAAAGAAGGGATAACAAATTTTTTTCAGTCGAAAATGACATACAGTGTATAGCAAAAAAGTTAGGACCGATTCAATAGATATGGAACCCTGTATGTAGCGCCCTCTATCAGTAATCACAAAACTAAGATCATATTTGAATTTAGCATGATAAAAAAAAAACTGTATACCACATTTTATCCATTTCTTGCGTCTCTGGCTAAAGATATTAAAAAAAAACCCAAACAAAAATAAAATTCAACACCCCGTATCTTTTAACCGAAGGCCTTGCAGACCCATGTTCATAGGAACTTTTTTTCTTATTTTAGTGTCCTCTATTGTGTGGCACTATGCAATGTACTCTTTTCTATGTCACCCTGTATACGTTACACAGAATGGGACAAGATCCCTTTTTGAGCTATTTGAAATACTCCTTCAGACGCATGCAACTTATTTTAAAATAGCACTAGAATGATTTTTATAATCTTTCTGTATCTCCCACAGGGAAGAAAAATACTATTTTTCCAAGAGATTTCCACGGTGTATTATCTGAAGATCTATACTAGGTTTCATTTGGTTATCAAAGACACATATATTAAAAAAAACAACTCTATTGTGATATTATGAAATATTTCTTAGATTAAGTTTTGTAATAATTCATTTTTAAAAAGGTTGCAGCACTGGCACGAAGAAAAGACCGTTTGGAGGCTTTGGCCAAAAAGCTCTCTGGCAAGAAAGGTAAACTATACCCCGTCAAGACGGACGTAAGCAAAGAAGAAGACATTTTGAACGCCTTTAAGTGGATTAAAGAAAACCTGGGTCCAGTACACATTCTGGTCAACAATGCTGGTGTCGGTGGCCACACGACTCTTGCAGACGGAGACACTGAAATTTGGAAAAACATCATCAACGTCAACGTCCTCGGTTTGTCCATAGCTACGAGGGAAGCCATAAGGGATATGAAAGCCAACAACGTGGACGGTCACATAATACACATCAACAGTATCGCCGGGCACCAAGTTATCGATTTCCCAGGACTGAACGTATATCCCGCCAGTAAATTCGCAGTGACAGCCTTGGCAGAGACTTTGAGACTGGAACTTCTCAATTCGAAGTCAAAAATAAAGATTACGGTAATATTATTGATCTATTTATTTATTCAAATCGTAGAAGCAAAACAAACGAACGGTTTACAGTATAAGCATAAAACAATTATTATAACATTTTTATTAATGACTAGCAACCCGCCCCGGCTTCGCACGAACAAATATAAAATAGCCTATGTTACTCCTAGGAGACGTAGCTTTCGGTAAAATTGGTTGAGTAGTTTTTGAGTTAAATCGTAACAAACAAAAAATCAATCATCTTTCATCTAATGCGACCCTAATATTAATATTTTAAAATAATTCACGATATATCTATATACCTAAAGACAACAAACGAACTCAAAACTAAAAATAACAAAACCTTTAAATTTAAAACAATATAGTTAACTATCAACAATGTGAAAACAAAACGAATTAAATTAAAGTACCTGTGTTCAGGACTATCAATTTTAATTAATAAGGAAGTAGTTAGGTATCTAACTACCTAAAGAAAACAAACACGAAACAAAAATGCGACTATGAAGTTTTAAATGATTCACAATAAGAAAAAAACAAACAAATTATTAAAACTCAATGAAATAAAAGTATGTTTGCAAGTATCTATTTATGTTCCGACTACCTAAAGACAACAAATACAAAACAAAAATGTGACCTTAAAATATCGAACGCAATTATAACTTTCCAACAACACCCAAAAAGAAAACACAGTCGTCAGTCGTCACCTCCATTCGCTCCAGGTCAGTTTATTAAAGGATCACGCGCGCGTTATCGTTCGGCTTATTAGCTAAACAGTAGGCAAGACGGTGCGGGGGGGGGGTCGGCGATCGCATCAAGCGAAGCGAGGCGCTTGAATTTGATTCTCGCGTCCGTAATTTTTTTTGCGATTACTCCTATGATATTCATTTAAATTATATGGTGTAAAAAAGTAAAATAATGTGCATGAAATGCTTAAAGTCTCTAACTTATTTAAAATGATACCGTATTTGTGTAAATAGCTTTTACATTACCGCTTTATAATTGCCAATTTTTTAAAGTATTAAAATGGATATAGGTGTTTAATATAAGTTAATATTTGTCATGTTTAATTAAACACGCTGTATAATACAACTTGCGTGCCAGCGTGGATGCATATGAGCCAAGTGCGCAGGCGCTGGAAGCAAGTCTGCCTTCCTGCGCGGAGGCGATCAGAAATCAGAATGTTATGTTAAGTTATAGCAACAGGTTGGTGTTGCTCGCTATGTATACAGTCCACTCAGAATATTTATATTTTATGAAAAAGTCGAAGTAAAGTAGTAAATACAAATAAATGACAATTTTATTTGGCTCCAACAATAGGTAGTATGTTATCTTTAACATATAGACATATGCCATCGCAGACCTTTTTGTAGGCATATAAAAGATACACAATTCCACCATACATTGATATACTACATAAACTTTCGAATCACGGTGACACTAAATTAATTTCGTTGCGCATTATTTTGATTTTGCTATATCTCCTAAGGTATTCATTTAATTTGCATGGTGGAAAGGGAAAAATAATCTTCATGAAATGCTCAAGCCAACTAACGTATTTAAAATGATAAGGATTAATACCGTATTTGTGTAAATAGCTTTCTAATTACCGCTTTATAATTGCCCATTTTTTAAAGTATTACAATCGCGGACTTTTCTGTAGACCTATATAAGATACACAATACCACCATTTTGTTATATCTGAAAGGGTTTAGGCAGCGTTTTCGTTGAAAGCTCCCAGACGGCTTATTTTTTCCGACACCTTCAACAAACATCGTTAATGTATACAAAAATTTAACAAATTATATACTAAAACCTTCCTCTAGAACCACTCTATCCATTGGTGAAAACAGCATGAAAATCGGTGCAATAGTTTTTGAGTTTATCGCGAATAGACAGACAGACAGACGCGGCGGAGGACTTTGTCGTATAATATGTAGTGATTCAGTGTGAGCAGTTTGAATATCGACATATGGGGGTGTTCAAATTTAACTAGATATCTTTATTGAATATTAAAGTGAACATGTTGCAGGTTTATAATGGAAGGGATTGTCAGATAAATGAATGACCACCCCTTGCAGCTCTACAAGCCTTCTTTCCTTTACCAAAAGTTTCCATTACGTGATCATATAAAGTGATTCAATTTGGGTGATTTGCCCAATTATGTTTTCTTTCAGATGAGGATTGTCAGCTTTTCACATGATCTTGGGGGTCAACTAACATCTCAGTAAATCATCTCTTCCGGTTCCTGTTATACAGGGTACTTCCTAAGTAATCTAATATATCTCACAGGGCTCGTTTCAAACTGTTTATAAAAGTTTATATTAATAATCCAATCACCAGGGGCGTGCGTGTAGGCAATTATTTAAAAAAGGAACATGCACTTCACTGCAGATTTTTAATTTTATGATTTTTTTGTAATCTTCATTTATTACCTGACATAAAATGCCTCTTAGAGCTTTTTCATATGAAGCCTTGTTTTGGAAAAATATGCTGTTTTATTCATTTATTGCTCATACATTACTTTATTATTTTTGATAAAATTTTTCTCCGGAATAAGCTCCAAATCAATATATACGGATTTTGTCAGGTAATCGACGGAAATTGCATTAATGTCTGTTTTAGACTGTTTATCTGCAGAATTGGATATTTTCGCTTACATCTTCTCTCCCTCCAATTCAGTTTCCTTAAAAAGACTATTCTCCTCTCAGAAGTATATTTTTACCTAAAAATACTTTCTAATTCTTTTAAGAAAACTGAAAATTTGTTGTAAACAAAATTGTGCAAATTGCATCGTATAATAATCAGTTTTAGTTAATATTTCCTAGGTGTGTTTTACTTATAATATGTAAGGCTGTCAGAACAGAGCCCCGGGACATAGACGTACGCATTATTTATTAAAAAGCAACAAATTAAATTGTCTACATTACACCACCATAAACGCCAACGGATAGCACGATAACAAAGACAACAGTATACTAACGTGAACGTGAAAAGCATTATGAGGCAGCGGCAGCCCTAGTAATGTGACTTTTGGAACATATACTGATGATAACTTTTTTTACCATTTTGATATAAGTTTGGTTCGAGACACTGTATAATAGTGTGCCTAGAAACAACATTTTAATATTTTTTATGAATTTTTTAGAACCTCAGTCCTGGACCTGTAGACACGGAAATAATACCAGACAGTTTCAGGAACACCGAGCAATTTAAAGGGTATATTCAAGACAAAATGATAATCGAACCTGAGAATATTGCCGATGCCACTATTTACGCCCTGTCAACCCCCCCACATGTACAGGTAACATTTTTTTAAAAGCTTTTTACAAGCTTTTATTTATTACAAGGTTTCTTTTTCTTTGTTAGTATGAGTCAAATCTTGCAAATGAATTTTAAAACAGTTAAAACCGATTGAGCTGAAATTTTTCATACACGTTTATGTAGTTTGGATGACAATGCATGGTTAGGTAAGTGACGTCATTCTAAATCCAATATGGCGGACTTCCAAAGATAACGGGCCAGTTTATTTTTATGCACCCCCATGTTATGGGTATCAAGTGAAAGGATTTGCTGAGTAGAATACGAAAATAAAATGACGTCACTAAAAGCTTGATTAAAAAATATATATATACATGAACTTATCAACTTTAACGATTCACAATGCTGTGTTAAGTTCTAATTAAACCTTCGATTTGATGGTGGATATCAAAATTCGTGATTTAGAGTTTTTGGATCATCATATTTACGATATTCAGATATAAGTTATCTACTATTGCATTTCGGATATCGTATTTAAATATTCGTTGTGTACCTACGTATGAGAACATTGTATTAAATCTTTATTTTTTTTCAGATTCAAGAACTGACAGTACGAGCCGTTATTGAACCAACATTTAAATGAGAATGAAAATAAATACTTGTAAGATTAAATTTCAGGTTATTTGCAGTGTATTATCAATTTGTTTTTGTGAATTATTCAGGAATTAAAGTTACTAACAATTGTCGTGTTTTCTATATTTACTCTACCCGAACAAAACTTTGATAATCAATATAAAAAAAAAAACGTTTTGTACGTAAAATAGAAGAACAATAGAAAGCAATATCCAAACTCTATTTTCACAAGAGACGACGCCAAATTGACAAATTATTTTTAATCTTATAGGAATTAGAGAACTAAAAAAGTGTTTTTAATAAAATATTCACCTCAATGACTTAGAATACTGTGGTACTTTTGTCATAAGCCATTACTCTAAATCTTTTATAACAATTCTGCACTTTCATAAGTTATCTTTAATATATTTGAAGGTGGCCATATTCCTGGCCGAGAAATAGTGAAATTTCTGGCGTTTTTAGGTACTGAAATCTTTAAAAGTAAAACGTGTAGAACAAACGTAAGGACAAAAATAAAATCCTTGATGTTTTGTTTATTCATTGTTACCATTTAAATTTACTCAAATAAAATAATAACTAAAAAAAA
>NW_019417649.1:0-7210 GCF_000390285.2 Anoplophora glabripennis | reverse complement strand
TAAGCGAATTATCTGTTTTCAAAATTTTAAGAGAGAAGAAAATTGAAGGAGACGTTAAGAAACCTAAAAAAGGGGGTGCAAAGAAGAAATTAATATTAAATGAAGATGAGAAAAATGCAGTTTGGCGTACAGTACATAAATCATAGAATTTATATTTTGTTTATAATTTGTTAACATTTCTTGTTTGATAGAAAAATAACTTATTTTGTTGAGATTGGTAGAGAATTGTTGTTAGTGTTTTCATTTGATAGAATCATATCATAGGATTTATATTTTGTTTTCATTCTGTAAATATTTATAGTATATCTGTTATACAAGGTTTTTGCTTTGAAACTTCGTTCTCCTTATAAAAAAAAGAATCGTAATGGGGTGCGATGAAGAGATCAGTTCACGTCTGGAACCCTGTTCCTACAAAAATCCCTTTATTCTCATAAACTATTTGTTTTAAATGTAATTTATTATAAATCCAATTCGTTATTTAAATTCCACATATGTACTACATTTCACCTCTGTACGCGCCACTGTTTATTGTTCCCTGCTCTACGATCAAGCTCGCCAGGTTAGTATTTGACGTATAACCGACCACTTCGTACACTCGATGCACCTGGCCGACTACAGCTAGTACCAGAACACAGTGCGTATGCGGCGGTATTTCAGATTTTACATTCAATTTCATTTTAAATTTGAAACGGTTCATCTTACGCCTCCTAAAATTGATGACACGATTTTCCTCTGATAAAAGTCCGACAATTTTTTGCTCTACTTTGCATCGTATACGATCGTACTATAGTGTGCCATTTGAATAAAAACAGTTGACTATAGCAATTTTAACATATGTTACCATGGATACAATCTAACAGTATCATTTGATAGAGTTTGAGCGGCGATTTAAAAATATATAGGGTTTGTTATAGCTACTTGATACCCGGTATACGTACTTGTATATAGGTATATAAAAACGTTTAAAATAAATATTAATAAACAAAAAGTAATAAGTATTAAACAGTGCACAACACATGTATAAAAAACTGGCAAAAACCAGAAGATTTTTATGTTATGTTTGATTTATTCTTCATACTGATTGCATGTATCCTACCATTTGATATAATAAATAATAAAACATTTCAGTCCTACTGGAATAAATACAACCCCGAGTGGAAATTACCACATCGGACCAGCTTGGAAGCAGAAACATACCTGATGATGCGATCTATAACGGATCCCATGCCGATTGTAAAACCGACGGTAACGATATGTAAAACAATTTACGTGTTTCACAATGATACAATGACATAAACTTATAACCATTGTTCATTTTACTTTATGTTATTGGTCCGCACGCCTTTGATGTCGGACAATTATGACAGTTCTAATTGTAAGTATCTGGTACTGTATGTTTTTTTATAACTTCCGATACAGTAGTATTTTTATGACAAATGTACTTCGATATCAGGAAATTTTGTTGCAAAAAAGGTTCGTGTTTTTATATTAATATAATAAAAGTAAAAAAAAACACTTCTGTTTATAGTGGATAAATAAAAAATACACATTATCTCGTTTGGGAACCGGAAGGGCCATCTAAGTAGACTGCCGCAGCCTATCCAGCTATCGGGAAAAGTAATGTTTAGAAAGTCACGCACTCTCCGAAAAAAGTGAGCGGGGGCTCCATCATGCAGTAACCACATATTTTGCCGAACATTTAATGGAACGTCTTCCAATAACTCCGGCAAGCGATTTTGCAAAAAATCTAGATATGATATTTCTGGTGCTACGTTGCGGATTTTCTTCGACGAGATCTAAAATCATCTCCTCGACATTTAAGATTCTTAGTGGTCGCTCTAGGCCACCGTCGCGAGCTCGACGCGGTTGTATTTCACCGGTGTCCAAAACTCTTTGCGCGACAGCAACAAATGTTCCCGGTGCGGGAGCACGTCGTTTAGTATATCTTGCACGGTGTAATGAACCTGTTTTATTTTTATTATGTCTGAATTTGAAAATATTTCTTTTTATTTCGGATTATTTTACCCCGGCGGCGAGAATTATTGATTTTTCTACATATATATCAAATATCCACTCGCGGATCCGACCAGCCGATACCCCACTCTGACAAGCCGTTGGTCACGTGGAGGTCCCACCACGACTGGTGTCAATCCGGTGGGGATTTGGGCAACAAAAGTCCTCGACATTCCCCGAAACCGACAGTTCGTATCCAGAACTCAACACCGAACAGACGTCCACCGCCAGCAAGAACTCTCCACCGAAGCCAGCCCAGAATAACCAGTGAACCTAGTAAGAATTATTTTCCTTATTATTATCCGTTCCAACCGGGTACAAGTCCGAAAAGATTTGTACACTTTAAGTGTGGAATTACTGTGGGCCCGAGAAGAATATTCTTGGTAACCCACACACAAATTCCACCGTCCGTCTCAACCCACACGACAGTGCAATCGTTGGATTCGGCGTGTTAAACCCAATCCTGACGAAGCCGTCGTGTTTACTACAGCGTTGCTTGGTGTCCCGCACCTTGATGTACGCTGGGTAATAGGGGATATGTGAACCAAGACCTAGAGGTTCGGCGTGCCCACCCAATCTCCGGGTCGTTCCATATAGTATCCGTACGCTTCTCCCTGGTCGGCGTGTATACCCATCAGACCGAGAAGCGTTGTATACAGAGAGTCCGACACCATCGGCCACCAGGACGTATAAAGCTTAAAGGCTAGTACGAATTGTAAGGCGAGATACTTCGGATCCCGTTTCACCATCCTTTCTTTCCGCCTTGCACCGCTTGGGCTTTCTTCGCTGGTTATTGCTATCGCTTACCGCTTACCGCATTCCGCTTACTAATTTTGCATTGCTTGCTAGGCCATTATACCGATATTTGACCGCCCGCCTGTTTAAAATAAGTCCGAAATAATTCCGAATAAATTTTGGTTTATTTTCAGAATCAGCGGGGACCAGTAAAAAACGTCTATAAATATTTTAATCAGACCGTCTAAAATCACCTTTTCCTTTGTACATAAAAACCGTCTACGATTGTAGAGTAATAAATATTTTATTTCGATCCCGTTTGCAAATATTTATTTCTTTTCTAAGGTGATAAGTAAAATGGTAAAAAACCCAGAGTCATAACTTTTTAATTTTGTCTCTTTCACACTGAATTTGTATATAATTATTGTTAATAAACTTGTAAATAATTTCAGTCGTTTAGTAGTGGGTAGGAATAAAAATTGACACTATATGTATTTGTAATAAGTATTAATATTTTCCCTGTGTGAATAAATCTAGTAAAACTTAATAGGTTTATTTCTTTCACCGTCGAGGTAAAACGATAACATTCCGAACCAGCAAAAACGCTGATATCGTTTTGTAGAGCTCCCGTTAAAATTCATATCTAAAATAAAGCTACACTGAGAAAACTACTCTCTGCCGTTTTCTTCTAAAAGAAATTCATTTGACCCCTGGAATTTATTTTCTTCACTGTAGCTACCTGTGCACTTTACTCTAAACCGAGGGTAAGGGATACGTGGAGTTTTCCCCACGTCAAATTTAGGGAAACTGGCGCCCGAGATTAAAATCGACTATATAAGTTATTCACTAACATTACCGTTTAGAGTCCAGTCCGAGGAATAGAAGACCGTTCAGAAAAATTAAATTACAGGGGGTGTACACACCATAGTTAAAAGTAATAAAATTTACACCGAACGATCCATAGAGAGAGAACCGAGGAAAAGTGCGTCACAACGGTACATTTGACAAGCTCTGTGGGCATTTTTGTTTGCTTCGCCATAAAATATGAGCATATCATAATATTAGCGATTCCTAAATTAATGCGCCATTTTCAAAAGAACACTTGGATATACAGTAATTAAATCACTACAACAATGTATTACAAACCGAGTTTCGAATACAGTCGGGCTTCATAAAAAACCTACCACTTTAAATTTTTAACAGAAGTTCATTAACAACCTGTATATACGGGTGCCCCGATACTTGATACAAAAGTGTCTAATACATATAGATGAGGTCAAAATAATGTCAGTTCTTCATATAAATTTTTTTCATACGGGCCTTCGTTAATAAGTTACGGACCCTGAAAGGTGAAAATTAAAAAATTATTTTTATTTACAGTCTCTAAACTATTAACTTCAGCATGATGCAAATTTGGTAATAGTAATACATGCGTAAAGCTTGTTTTTGATATTGTAAGTGAAACTTCGTTATGTCCAGAACGCTAGGGAGGGACTGTGCTCAATGGTTAACAACCCAGAATTTTTGCGTAGATGGTGATCGCAATCTTCCTGTATCAAAAATAAGTTCTTTGAAGAATTTACGAACGATAATACCCTCTTCCTTCAACTCGGTAAAATTAGCGGTTTGGGAATAAATTGTGATTTTATGTCACAGTGCACATCGAGCGGTGCCTTCACCAATTTTTGTTTTTAATTTTTAATTGGACATAATTACTATGTTAGAACCGTACATATTTTTAAAATAAGAGCCCAAAATATCTTACTGTCTGCTAATGTAATTTTCACTAACAAAAATTTGATAAGCACACTTTACACGTAACACAAAGTAGCAAAACAAAACTAGAATACGCATCTAAGCATACATTTTTCTAAGTAAAAGTTGCAAATAGATTGCGCTTCAATAGTTGCCTATAGTTTTCATAAATACGCTTGATATCGGTAGCCCCAAAAAAATATTTACCAAAAGCAGTAAGGACCCCTTAAGGAATGAGCCGTTTTTCGTATAAAGTGAAAGATATTTATTATTTCCAACTTATTCAATTTAAAATATATTCAGCGCCGTCGAAATTCTAATCGTTTCTCAGTATCTCCGCCAGTGGTTGATAGGTTTGTGTAATAACCCAAAAAATCTTTGCCCACAATTCGGTTAAGTAGTTCGTCCAAGTTTTATCAAGAGATAATTAAATTAAAAAAATTTAAAGTTTGGCAAAGTATAACATTAACACACTCTGAAATTTTTTTACAATAAAACAACGTCAATTTCCTTAACAACAGTTATTTAATGGTGCAAAAATAACGAGCGTTCAAATAAAAACGTGGTCAAGTTGGTTCTGAAAATTTGGTCGTAGGACGTAGCGTACAGCAAATTAACTTAAACGTCATCTGTCAAAGCGCTATATCGCCGCTATCAATTTGAATATTTTCGTTTTAAAAAGCGTTTAAAATGGTGTTTTCTCAAGAACAAAAAGTGTTTATCATAGAGTCCTACTTTAGAAATGGACGCAAGATTGATGGAATATGGAAGTATTCTATTGAGGAATGTTTCATAGAATTTCAAAATCAATTTCCCGGCGTTGTTGAGTACAAAATTTTTCAAAGTGCAGTTCAGCGTTGTGTTAATGTTTTTCGTGAAACGGGCAGTGTAACAAGAAAAGAAGGAAGCGGCCGACCTAAAAAGCGGACTGAAGAATTAAAAGAAAATGTCCAACAAATAATGGAAAATGCGCCAAGAACTTCTGTACGTGTTTTATCACAAATGGTGGGAGTATCAGTCGGTACCTGCCACACAGTGTTAAAAAAAGATTTGCGTTTGTTCTCCTATCGTTTAACTTGTCAGCAAGAACTTCATGAAGTTGATTTTCCGCGACGGGCTGTATTTTGTGAATGGTTTTTAAACAACTACGGTGAACTTCATAATATCACCTTTTTTTCTGATGAAGCCTGGTTTCATTTAAGTGGTTACGTAAACTCACAGAATATGAGAATGTGGTCTTCTGAAAAACCAGATAACTTTTTTGTCGAGGGCCCTCTACACGCTCAAAAAATTGGAGTTTGGTGTGCTCTCAATCGAAGGAGGATTTATGGACCTATTTTTTTTAATGGTACTCTTACTGCGCAAAGGTATAGAGAAGAAATTATCGCTCCTTTTGTTAACCAGCTGGAAGAAAACGAAATTACAAACTTTTACTTTCAACAAGATGGCGCAAGGGCACATACGGCAGGCGAGACGATGAATATGTTGAGGGAAGTTTTCCAAAATCGACTAATAAGTCTCAATGCTGAACATGAATTTCCACCGAGGTCATGTGATATTACGCCGTGTGATTTCTTTTTGTGGCCTTACCTTAAAAACACTATTTTTGAACTGCCTATTCCTGATTTAAACCATCTGCAGGCTCGACTTATAGACAAGATTCGTGAAATTAACAATACCCCGAGCATCTTAGAAAATGTCTTTAATTCTTTGAGGAACAGGTGTGAAAAGTGCTTGGAACAAGGAGGGGGACACTTTCAGCAGCTGCTTTAATTTATTGTTATAACAAGGAGGGGGACACTTTCCGCAGCTCCTTTAATTGTTTGTTATTGTTATCACGATTATTCTTTAAAATAAAGTTATATAGTCATTAACGTTATTGAAACTGACAGCTGCTATACAGCTCGTTGAGAAATGAGGTTAAGTTGGTCGCTATAAGCTACTCCCTACGTCCAATGTGTCAGAGCCAACTTCGACCACGTTTTTATTTGAACGCTCGTTACATTTTTTACATTTCATTCGACACAAGTAGGCTTTGCTTCCTGGTCCTGGAAACCTTGAGTCAGGCTTTCCTCAACCCACTTGAGTGTCAAATCCAAAGACCTACACTCCCATGGATTGCCTTCTTCAAATTCCGGAGCTCAGACAAGAAACTTGTTGGCAAAGACGTCAGCTCGTTGTAATTTAGGTGAAGTTCCCACAAGGATGTCAATCCGTCGCCTGAGATAATACTTTTGTCCAATTTTTAAATTTTATTGTTGCTCAAGTCCAATATCTTCAAATTTGGCAAATTGAACGTTCCCGGTTCGATATGAGTGATCTGATTGGAGCGCACGACCAACTTAGTAAGGTCTGTTAGTCCCTTAAGAACGGAAATTGAAGTCCCGTTTCATCTAACAAAGTACTACAATATTCATATAGATGTCGCTACAGGAAATACGATTATAGTAAAAATAGTACGATTATTTCATTCATTCAAATTCCGGCAAAACACCTAAAAAAACGAGAAAATGCCAGGTGCACGCACACGTGCACAATGAGTTGTCCGGCCTATACGTCCATCCCACTCTCTTGCTATCTCATAATTGCATATGAAAAGAGAAGGGTAATAAAATAATAAAAACTCCAATTTGCGGCCGCCGGTATTTTGTTCTGAAAATATTTCTATTTTCTATCTTCTACATATTATTATGTACATATTTACAAA
>NW_019417648.1:53415-54162 GCF_000390285.2 Anoplophora glabripennis | reverse complement strand
ATGAAAGAAAGGGATTCTTTCCAGGTAGCCTTAATAAAGGCAGGTAGATCTTGCTCGTTGCAATGCACTTCACTTCACAATAAACACGTCCGCTCAGTTCGACCGCTCGCACGAGAATGAACTACCGGATAGATGACCGTATTACACAACACTTACGCCAACATTAGCGTAATTTACGTCTATATATCACTCATAAAGACCGTTTCAACTGGAGCTAATACGAAACGTGCTACTCACTCACAGAACATATCTCTCTGTGTGGAGATATAAATCATTGAGGCCAATTTCTAGCCATGGAATAATGGCGGTTCACTTATACATAAAAATACCGAAGATGCAATCGACTGAAAGTTGCATTCATTCAACCATTTGATGTTCTCCTTTGGGAATATATTTTTATGTCTCACTGAAAATTTGCCTCAGTATTCTAAAAGTGAAATGTGAACGTTTTTAGGATGCTTGAGGATGGTGCAACAAGAAAGAAATGGTTACAGTTATTGGGATTCCAAGAAGTTATAAAAATATTATATATATTTATTATAAAAATACTGAGTAGCTGTTGAAATATATTGACTTAGGACTATAAAATATTTTATTTTGACCCATCCAAAATGTACGACATTGGAGATGTAATCGCGCGCATCAGTTGGATGAAAATAAAGCCCTCTGCTTTCCCCTTGTCTAGCTTCACCCAACATATGAGATAGACTGTGACATGCATAGTCCCCTTTATTTAAATGTCCTTGG